>NC_070628.1:1223271-1280771 GCF_947347685.1 Pleuronectes platessa | reverse complement strand
TGTTTGCATGAACTCACATGATGTAAATTCACACAATGAATCAATGAAGTAGACCCCCACCCCCCTCACAGCAGTGGTATAATCCAGATTATCTCCTCATGTGCAGATGATTAACACAGAGCACAGTAACACACTGTTAACACAACACCAGCTTCTTCTTCTTCTCTGACTTTAATTCAGTTTGAACTCAGTTATTATTCAGTACAATATGTTAAATTTTAAATTCTAATTCCTTCTCCCTGTTTATAAAGCCTGTAATAACACTTTGTTCCTCAAGAGGCACAAGTGAGTCCCTGTGAGTCTAGTTTCATCTTCTCTCAACCCAATCATCACCATCACCATATTAAATCATAATCAATAATCATAAGTATTGATCAGTATATTTATCAGTCACTACCCCCCCCCCCTTCCCCCCAGTAAGCAGCTGGTTACAGATCAGCTGGTTGATCATCTGACTGGAGAACAGAGTCTTGATTCACACTAACTAACCTCTAGAGCAGCTGGTTCCAGATCAGCTGAGTCACCTCAGGTTAGTTCACTCGTTATGATGAACACAGTTAACTAGAACACAGTTAACTAGCAGCTCATTAACTAGAGTGTGAAGCAAGCTGAAGACCACCGGTGGAGGGCTACTGGTGGAGCTGCTGGATATTGATGAGGTGACCAGTTACCTGAGAGGGTGAGACGTCTGACTGATGAAGATGAAGAGTTGGCTGATGAAGAGCAGCTGCTGATGGAGTCCGCCATTTTCTTCTTCTTCTTCAGCTTCTGTGAAAAATTCAAGTAACTGTGAAACTTTAAAAGGCCGATGTGACGGTACTTTGTGGGCGGGGCCATGTGGGGGCGTGTCCACCTGTGGACACACACACACAAACCCTCCCTCTCTCTTTTACAGACACACACACACTCTCTCTCTCTCTCTCTCTCTCTCTCTCTCTCTCTCTCTCTCTCTCTCTCTCTCTCTTTAACACGCACACACTCTCTCTCTCTCTCTCTTTAACACACACACACATTCTCTCTCTCTCTCTCTCTCTCTCTCTCTCTCTCTCTCTCTCTCTTTTAACACACACACATTCTCTCTTTCTCTCTCTCTCTCTTTAATACGCACACACTCTCTCTCTCGATCTCTCTCTTTAACACACATACACACAAACCCTGCTGTGAAGCGATGGTAATGACAATATTGTGATTTTGATCAATAATCCATAATCCAGGGACTGATCGAGCAGGTGAAGCTGGCAGCGCCCTCTGCTGGAGAATGAGGTGAACAGCCTCATGTGATGAATCGGTGTCATTGATTTCCGGGGTGAATGTAGCAAGTGTTCTGGTGTGACACGTTAATAAATAATAATTATTATTATCATTATTGGAACTTTACAGCATCACAACAAACTAATAAAGCTTCTTACGTTTGTTTTTTAAATAAAGAGGAAAAAGTAACAGCGCCTCCCATTTGACAATAAAGCGGAAGCGGAACTATGTGTCGAACCGTTGTTTCACCCGGAGGACTGTGAAGCTCGTGCAGCAGTGTGCAGTTGTGTTGTGATTATTATTGATTATTAATTTCATATCGATAAACAGGTCGCGATGCAGAACAACTGGTCTCTGATTGGTCCGCTTGAGTGGATCCATTACGTCAACAAACAGGTGAAGGTGAAGGCGGGAAAAGATGAAGAGCGGCGCGGGTATCTAATCACAGTGGATCCGGTGTCTGCCAGGTAACACACACAACTAACACACACACACACACAATACATATACATATAGACACACACACACACACAGTACATATACACATACAGTACAAATACACACACACAGACACAAACACACACAGTACATATACACACACAGTACATATACACACACACACACACACACACAATACATATAGACACACACATAGTATATACACTCCTGATCAAAATCTTAAGACCAGTTAAAAAATTGCATGAATTAGCATTTTGCACAGTTGGATCTTAGGAAGGTTCTAAGTAGAGCTTCAAAATGCAAAAAGAAGAAATGGGAACAAGAGAACAAGAGTTGTGAGCAGGCAATTTATTGAAAACAACAATTTAACTGAAGTAGGCTGTTCATCAGCTGATCAAAAGTTTAAGACCACAGCTCAAAAAAACAAAAACCTCCTAAAACAGAAATTAAAGTGTCAAAAACTGACTCAGTAATGAGTAGCTCCACCATTATTGTTGATCACTTCAAATTCGTTTTAGCATGCTTGATGCAAGTGTTTCCAAAAGGCTAGTGCGAATGTTGCGCCAAGTGGTGAAGATGGCTTCACGAAGGGCCTCCACTGTCTGGAACTGAAGTCCATTTTGTAAACTTCCCTCGCCATCCATCCCCAAATGTTCTCCATTGGATTAAGATCAGGGGAACACGCAGGATGGTCCAAAAGAGAGATGTTATTCTCCTGGAACAAAGTCTTGGTCAGACGGGCCTTGTGAGTTGGAGCGTTGTCCTGCTGACGAACCCAGTCGTTACCACACAGACGAGGGCCCTCAGTCATGAGGGAGGCCCGCTGCAACATCTCCACATAGCCAGCTGCTGTTTGATGCCCCTGCACAACCTGGAGCTCCATTGTTCCATTGAAGGAAGAAGCACCCCCGATCATGATGGCGCCCCCTCCACTGGGCCGCGTAGAAAACATCTCAGGTGGCTTCTCCTTGTCATGCCAGTAACGTTGGAAGCCATCAGGACCATCAAGGTTACATTTGTTCTCGTCAGAGAATAAAACTTTCTTCCACCTTTGAATGTCCCATGTTTGCTGCTCCCTTGCAAAGTCTAAAGGAGACGTGGCCTTTGAAGAGGTTTCTTGTTTTTGAAGCTCTTCCTTCTCAGATGCCGTCTGATGGTTACTGGGCTGCAGTCAGAACCAGTAATGGTCTTAATGTGGGACGAGGATCGTCCCGTGTCTTGACAGACAGCCATTCGGATCCTCCGGCTCAGCGCCGGTGAGATTTCTTTGGGTCTACCACTTGATTTTTTTGTTCCATAACCCTGAGGATCTTTGAAGAAATGCTAAATGACTGTCTTCCTGCATCCAGCCTCAGCAGCGATGGCACGTTGTGAGAGGCCTTGTTTGTGCAGTTCAACAATCCTACCACGTTCAAAGACAGGAGCTGTTTTTGCCTTTGCCATCAAGAGATCTTCAGTGTGATTACTTGACAGGAAATGACATGGAATCCACATTTCTGCACAGATTTAGGCTTTTAAAGGCTGTGGTCTTAAACTTTGATCAGCTGATGAACAGCCTACTTCAGTTAAATTGTTTTCAATAAATTGCCTGCTCACAACTTTTGGTCTCTTGTTCCAATTTCTTATTTTTGCATTTTGAAGCTCTACTTAGAACCTTCCTAAGATCCAACAGTGCAAAATGCAAATTCATGCAATTTTTTAACTGGTCTTAAGATTTTGATCAGGAGTGTATATACTGTGTGTACTGTGACCCTGTACTTCATATAGTTATTCTGATATTAACATCACGTCTTCAAAGTTGAAACATTTAAAGGAGCTTTTATTCTGACAGGATTAGTTCAGTTGTTCAGCCTCAGTTTGACATTTGGTTCTGAATCAAGATCCAGGCCTGGTCTGGATCTGCTGCTGGTCCAGGTCTGGATCTGATGTCTCTCGCTGGTCTTGTCCCCCTTGCAGCCTGGTGTTGGTGGACTTCAGGGAGGACGGCGGGACCTCGGTCCATGTGGTGATGGGTCACGCTGTGGAGGAGGTGGAGGTCCTGCAGGACGCTGACGAGGCGACCATCGAGCTCCTGCGCTCCTCCTTCCTCCCCCCCCCGAGGACCTGCAGCCTGGACTCTGAGGAGCTGCTGAGGAGGAGGGGCGGAGTCCGGAGCTGGCTCGAGAAGAACCGGGTCCCTGTGGAGGAGGAGGGGGAGGAGCTGAAGGTGGCGGGGGTCCTGACCATTCGGGCCCCGTACGGACCTGAAGACTGCTCCAGCTCCAACCAGATCATTCTGGACCGCATCCAGAGACTGATCCAGAACCTGATCCAGACTGAGCCCTGAATGCAAACCAGGCCACCAATCAGATCTCTGCTCTGTGTCTGGACCAATCAAATTGGACCAGCAGCTCCGAGTGGCCTGAAACCAGTTTGACTTTGTCCAATTACAACCACGGAACATTGAGGCCCCCCCCCACGTGCTGATGTCATCAGTGTGATTAAAACGAGAAACGTTCAAAATAAAAGTCTGTTATGATGCAAGTTTTCCAATGCTTAAAAAATATCTATATCACTTAATTGTACAAAATAAAACAGATCAATATGTTGCAGCTGTTTTGATGAAAAGAATAAAAATCTAAGATGGATACTCAGCTGACTTCCTGTTGCATCACTGGAACACGCCCTGCCAGTCACATGACAGTGGTCACGTGACTCGTCAACTGGTTAACAACATGAAAACTGAACATGGGACAATATTACAAGAATGTGTCTTATGTGTTGTCATGGTGACATCACTGCAGCCAACAGGAAGTTACCCCCCCCCCCCCCCCCCACAGAGACATGAGTCATGTTGTGTCGTCATAGAAACACGTTTATTCCCTTGTTTTTAAGAAGCATCATCACGTTACATCATCAGAACCACTTCAGTACCTTTGTGGTCCTGATCCAGTACCTGACGGATCCTGAACCACCAACGCCTAAAACTATGTCCATGTGGGTCTGTGTAGGACCACATTACCCACAATCCTCTCTTCACGAGTCTGCTCAACAAAGGTCCCATCAGGTCCCATCAAGTTCTAACAGGTCCCATCAAGTCCCATTAGCTCCCAACAAGTCCCATCAGGTCCCATTAGGTCCCATTAGGTCCCAACAGGTCCCATCAAGTCCCATTAGGTCCCAACAGGTCCCATTAAGTCTCAGCTCACAGACAAGAAACAGAAATGAACTTCTGACCACAGACGAATGTTCTCCAAACGTTCTCTGACGTTCTGCTGGAGGCCACAATCATGTTGTTTTTCAGAATAAGAGCACATGATCAGTCTTGTATTTTGTCTCAGTTTGGACTGGATCAGAGTCCTGATTGGTCGATCAGGTTTGTTGAAATCCATTTTCCACTCTGATCCAATCAGCTGTAGTGTTAACTGACAGAGCTCCGCCCCCACCCAGGTTGTCCAACACCTTCCTCCCACTTGTCCCATCACAGTGCAGGGGGGGTGTCCAGCAAGGGGGCGTGGCTCAGAGACTCTCTCTTGTAAGTCTTGGGGGGGAGTTTGGGGACACTGTGTCGGGGGGGTATTGGGGGTCCATCCAGGGGTACGAGGGGTGGGGAGGGGAGAGGCATCTTCCTGGAGGCAGGAGTCGGGCTGGGTGTGATGGGGGTGGGCGGAGGGAGGGGGGGCGAGGAGGTGGTGGGGATGGAACTGATGGAGGGTGAGGAGGAGGAGGAGGTGGTGGAGGGGAAGAAGGCCTGAGGCAGCAGGTCACAGCGAGGGCGACCCTGAGGGGGGGGGAGCAGGTGAAGAGGAGAACTCAGGGGCTCCCGAGGAGGCAGCGAGGGGGGGCTGTCAGGGGGGGATGACGATGACAAGGATGATGAGTAACGAGGGGGGAGGAGCTTACATGTGGGCTGACGAGGGGGGACGGCGGGGGGGGCTGTCCAGCTTCGACATCATCTGGAGGATGGAGGGGAAGTGTAGGGGTGGGGGGGAGGGGGGAGACAGTTGGTCAGTGTGGAGGAAACTGATCAATAAATCTGATCAGAGATCAATTTATCAATAAGTCACATGACCCTTTTATTTACAGATGATGATCAGCTGATTTTATCACGTCTATTAACACGTCTGAGTCTCTAACACGTCCCGTCTCTAACCAGCTTACGTCTTTGACTTGTCTGAGTTACATGGAAAACACGTCTCTAACACGTCTCTAACAAGTCACGTCTCTTAACACGTCTGAGTCTCTAACACGTCTGAGTCTCTAACAAGTCCCGTCTCTAACACGTCTCTAACAAGTCACGTCTCTAACAAGTCACGTCTCTTAACAAGTCTGAGTCTCCAACACGTCCCGTCTCTAACACATCCCGTCTCTAACACGTCTGAGTCTCTAACATGTCCAGTCTCCAACACGTCCCGTCTCTAACACATCCCGTCTCTAACACGTCTGAGTCTCCAACACATCCCGTCTCTAACACATCCTGTCTCTAACACGTCTCTTAACACGTCTCAGTCTCTAACACGTCCCGTCTCTAACACGTCCCGTCTCTAACAAGTCTGAGTCTCTAACACGTCTGAGTCTCTAACACGTCTGAGTCTCTAACACGTCTGAGTCTCTAACACGTCTGAGTCTCTAACACGTCTGAGTCTCTAACACGTCTGAGTCTCTAACACGTCTGAGTCTCTAACACGTCTGAGTCTCTAACACGTCTCTAACACGTCTGAGTCTCTAACACGTCTGAGTCTCTAACACGTCTGAGTCTCTAACACGTCCCGTCTCTAACACGTCCCGTCTCTAACACGTCTGAGTCTCTAACACGTCTGAGTCTCTAACACGTCTCTAACAAGTCTGAGTCTCTAACACGTCTGAGTCTCTAACACGTCTGAGTCTCTAACACGTCTGAGTCTCTAACACGTCTGAGTCTCTAACACGTCCAGTCTCTAACACGTCTGAGTCTCTAACACATCCAGTCTCTAACACGTCTGAGTCTCTAACACGTCCAGTCTCTAACACGTCTGAGTCTCTAACACGTCTGAGTCTCTAACACGTCCAGTCTCTAACACGTCTGAGTCTCTAACACGTCTGAGTCTCTAACACGTCTCTAACACGTCTGAGTCTCTAACACGTCCAGTCTCTAACACGTCTGAGTCTCTAACACGTCCAGTCTCTAACACGTCTGAGTCTCTAACACGTCTGAGTCTCTAACACGTCCAGTCTCTAACACGTCTGAGTCTCTAACACGTCTCTAACACGTCTGAGTCTCTAACACGTCTGAGTCTCTAACACGTCCCGTCTCTAACACGTCTGAGTCTCTAACACGTCCCGTCTCTAACACGTCTGAGTCTCTAACACGTCTGAGTCTCTAACACGTCTGAGTCTCTAACACGTCCCGTCTCTAACACGTCCCGTCTCTAACACGTCTGAGTCTCTAACACGTCCCGTCTCTAACACGTCCCGTCTCTAACACGTCTGAGTCTCTAACACGTCTGAGTCTCTAACACGTCCCGTCTCTAACACGTCTGAGTCTCTAACACGTCTGAGTCTCTAACACGTCTGAGTCTCTAACACGTCCCGTCTCTAACACGTCCCGTCTCTAACACGTCTCTAACACGTCTGAGTCTCTAACACGTCTCTAACAAGTCACGTCTCTTAACACGTCTGAGTCTCTAACACGTCTGAGTCTCTAACAAGTCCCGTCTCTAACACGTCTCTAACAAGTCACGTCTCTAACAAGTCACGTCTCTTAACAAGTCTGAGTCTCTAACACGTCTCTAACACGTCTGAGTCTCTAACACGTCTCTAACAAGTCACGTCTCTTAACACGTCTGAGTCTCTAACACGTCTGAGTCTCTAACAAGTCCCGTCTCTAACACGTCTCTAACAAGTCACGTCTCTAACAAGTCACGTCTCTTAACAAGTCTGAGTCTCTAACACGTCTCTAACACGTCTGAGTCTCTAACACGTCTCTAACAAGTCACGTCTCTTAACACGTCCCGTCTCTAACACGTCTCCAACACGTCCCGTCTCTAACACATCCCGTCTCTAACACGTCTGAGTCTCTAACATGTCCAGTCTCCAACACGTCCCGTCTCTAACACGTCTGAGTCTCCAACACATCCCGTCTCTAACACATCCTGTCTCTAACACGTCTCTAACAAGTCACGTCTCTTAACACGTCTCAGTCTCTAACACGTCCCGTCTCTAACACGTCCCGTCTCTAACACGTCTGAGTCTCTAACAAGTCTGAGTCTCTAACACGTCCCGTCTCTAACACGTCTGAGTCTCTAACACGTCTGAGTCTCTAACACGTCTGAGTCTCTAACACGTCTGAGTCTCTAACACGTCTGAGTCTCTAACACGTCTCTAACACGTCTGAGTCTCTAACACGTCTGAGTCTCTAACACGTCTGAGTCTCTAACACGTCCCGTCTCTAACACGTCCCGTCTCTAACACGTCTGAGTCTCTAACACGTCTGAGTCTCTAACACGTCTCTAACAAGTCTGAGTCTCTAACACGTCTGAGTCTCTAACACGTCTGAGTCTCTAACACGTCTGAGTCTCTAACACGTCTGAGTCTCTAACACGTCTGAGTCTCTAACACGTCTGAGTCTCTAACACGTCTGAGTCTCTAACACGTCTGAGTCTCTAACACGTCCAGTCTCTAACACGTCCAGTCTCTAACACGTCTGAGTCTCTAACACGTCCAGTCTCTAACACGTCTGAGTCTCTAACACGTCTGAGTCTCTAACACGTCCAGTCTCTAACACGTCTGAGTCTCTAACACGTCTGAGTCTCTAACACGTCTGAGTCTCTAACACGTCTGAGTCTCTAACACGTCTCTAACACGTCTGAGTCTCTAACACGTCCAGTCTCTAACACGTCTGAGTCTCTAACACGTCCAGTCTCTAACACGTCTGAGTCTCTAACACGTCTGAGTCTCTAACACGTCTGAGTCTCTAACACGTCCAGTCTCTAACACGTCTGAGTCTCTAACACGTCCCGTCTCTAACACGTCTGAGTCTCTAACACGTCCCGTCTCTAACACGTCTGAGTCTCTAACACGTCTGAGTCTCTAACACGTCCCGTCTCTAACACGTCCCGTCTCTAACACGTCTGAGTCTCTAACACGTCCCGTCTCTAACACGTCCCGTCTCTAACACGTCTGAGTCTCTAACACGTCCCGTCTCTAACACGTCTGAGTCTCTAACACGTCTGAGTCTCTAACACGTCTCTAACACGTCTGAGTCTCTAACACGTCTGAGTCTCTAACACGTCCCGTCTCCAACAAGTCTGAGTCTCTAACACGTCTGAGTCTCTAACACGTCTGAGTCTCTAACACGTCTGAGTCTCTAACACGTCCCGTCTCTAACACGTCTCTAACACGTCTGAGTCTCTAACACGTCTCTAACACGTCTGAGTCTCTAACACGTCTGAGTCTCTAACACGTCTGAGTCTCCAACACGTCTGAGTCTCTAACACGTCTGAGTCTCCAACACGTCTGAGTCTCTAACACGTCTGAGTCTCCAACACGTCTGAGTCTCCAACACGTCTGAGTCTCTAACACGTCCAGTCTCTAACACGTCTGAGTCTCTAACACGTCTGAGTCTCTAACAAGTCTGAGTCTCTAACACGTCCCGTCTCTAACACGTCTGAGTCTCTAACACGTCTGAGTCTCTAACACGTCTGAGTCTCTAACACGTCTGAGTCTCTAACACGTCTGAGTCTCTAACACGTCTGAGTCTCTAACACGTCTCTAACACGTCTGAGTCTCTAACACGTCTGAGTCTCTAACACGTCTGAGTCTCTAACACGTCCCGTCTCTAACACGTCTGAGTCTCTAACACGTCTGAGTCTCTAACACGTCTCTAACAAGTCTGAGTCTCTAACACGTCTGAGTCTCTAACACGTCTGAGTCTCTAACACGTCTGAGTCTCTAACACGTCTGAGTCTCTAACACGTCTGAGTCTCTAACACGTCTGAGTCTCTAACACGTCCAGTCTCTAACACGTCTGAGTCTCTAACACGTCTGAGTCTCTAACACGTCCCGTCTCTAACACGTCTGAGTCTCTAACACGTCTGAGTCTCTAACACGTCCCGTCTCTAACACGTCTCTAACACGTCTGAGTCTCTAACACGTCTCTAACACGTCTGAGTCTCTAACACGTCTGAGTCTCTAACACGTCTGAGTCTCCAACACGTCTGAGTCTCTAACACGTCTGAGTCTCCAACACGTCTGAGTCTCTAACACGTCCAGTCTCTAACACGTCTGAGTCTCTAACACGTCCGAGTCTCTAACACGTCCGAGTCTCTAACACGTCCGAGTCTCCAACACGTCCGAGTCTCTAACACGTCCGAGTCTCTAACACGTCCCGTCTCTAACACGTCTGAGTCTCTAACACGTCTGAGTCTCCAACACGTCCCGTCTCTAACACGTCTGAGTCTCTAACACGTCCGAGTCTCTAACACGTCCGAGTCTCTAACACGTCCGAGTCTCTAACACGTCCGAGTCTCTAACACGTCCGAGTCTCTAACACGTCCGAGTCTCTAACACGTCTGAGTCTCTAACACGTCCCGTCTCTAACACGTCTGAGTCTCTAACACGTCTGAGTCTCTAACACGTCCCGTCCCTAACACGTCCCGTCTCTAACACGTCCCGTCTCTAACACGTCTGAGTCTCTAACACGTCCCGTCCCTAACACGTCCCGTCTCTAACACGTCTGAGTCTCTAACACGTCTGAGTCTCTAACACGTCCCGTCTCTAACACGTCCCGTCTCCAACACGTCTCTAACACGTCTGAGTCTCTAACACGTCTGAGTCTCTAACACGTCCGAGTCTCTAACACGTCCCGTCTCTAACACGTCCCGTCTCCAACACGTCTCTAACACGTCTGAGTCTCTAACACGTCCTGTCTCTAACACGTCTGAGTCTCTAACACGTCTGAGTCTCTAACAAGTCTGAGTCTCTAACACGTCCCGTCTCTAACACGTCTGAGTCTCTAACACGTCTGAGTCTCTAACACGTCTGAGTCTCTAACACGTCTGAGTCTCTAACACGTCTGAGTCTCTAACACGTCTGAGTCTCTAACACGTCTCTAACACGTCTGAGTCTCTAACACGTCTGAGTCTCTAACACGTCTGAGTCTCTAACACGTCCCGTCTCTAACACGTCTGAGTCTCTAACACGTCTGAGTCTCTAACACGTCTCTAACAAGTCTGAGTCTCTAACACGTCTGAGTCTCTAACACGTCTGAGTCTCTAACACGTCTGAGTCTCTAACACGTCTGAGTCTCTAACACGTCCAGTCTCTAACACGTCTGAGTCTCTAACACGTCCAGTCTCTAACACGTCTGAGTCTCTAACACGTCTGAGTCTCTAACACGTCTAGTCTCTAACACGTCTGAGTCTCTAACACGTCTGAGTCTCTAACACGTCTGAGTCTCCAACAAGTCTGAGTCTCCAACACGTCTGAGTCTCTAACACGTCTGAGTCTCTAACACGTCTGAGTCTCTAACACGTCTGAGTCTCTAACACGTCTGAGTCTCTAACACGTCTGAGTCTCTAACACGTCCCGTCTCTAACACGTCTGAGTCTCTAACACGTCTGAGTCTCTAACACGTCCCGTCTCTAACACGTCTCTAACACGTCTGAGTCTCTAACACGTCTCTAACACGTCTGAGTCTCTAACACGTCTGAGTCTCTAACACGTCTGAGTCTCCAACACGTCTGAGTCTCTAACACGTCTGAGTCTCCAACACGTCTGAGTCTCTAACACGTCCAGTCTCTAACACGTCTGAGTCTCTAACACGTCCGAGTCTCTAACACGTCCGAGTCTCTAACACGTCCGAGTCTCCAACACGTCCGAGTCTCTAACACGTCTGAGTCTCTAACACGTCCCGTCTCTAACACGTCTGAGTCTCTAACACGTCTGAGTCTCCAACACGTCCCGTCTCTAACACGTCCGAGTCTCTAACACGTCCGAGTCTCTAACACGTCCGAGTCTCTAACACGTCCGAGTCTCTAACACGTCCGAGTCTCTAACACGTCTGAGTCTCTAACACGTCCCGTCTCTAACACGTCTGAGTCTCTAACACGTCTGAGTCTCTAACACGTCCCGTCCCTAACACGTCCCGTCTCTAACACGTCCCGTCTCTAACACGTCTGAGTCTCTAACACGTCCCGTCCCTAACACGTCCCGTCTCTAACACGTCTGAGTCTCTAACACGTCTGAGTCTCTAACACGTCTGAGTCTCTAACACGTCCGAGTCTCTAACACGTCCCGTCTCTAACACGTCCCGTCTCCAACACGTCTCTAACACGTCTGAGTCTCTAACACGTCCTGTCTCTAACACGTCTGAGTCTCCAACACGTCCCGTCTCCAACACGTCCCGTCTCCAACACGTCCCGTCTCCAACACGTCCCGTCTCCAACACGTCTGAGTCTCTAACACGTCTGAGTCTCTAACACGTCTGAGTCTCTAACACGTCTGAGTCTCTAACACGTCTGAGTCTCTAACACGTCCGAGTCTCTAACACGTCCGAGTCTCTAACACGTCCGAGTCTCTAACACGTCTGAGTCTCTAACACGTCTGAGTCTCTAACACGTCTCTAACACGTCTGAGTCTCTAACACGTCTGAGTCTCTAACACGTCCGAGTCTCCAACACGTCCGAGTCTCCAACACGTCCGAGTCTCCAACACGTCCGAGTCTCCAACACGTCCGAGTCTCTAACACGTCCGAGTCTCTAACACGTCCGAGTCTCTAACACGTCCGAGTCTCTAACACGTCTGAGTCTCTAACACGTCCTGTCTCTAACGTGGACGAGTCACATGGTTCACATGTCTCTTAGTCAAATGGATCAGAGGTCCATCACTATAACAGAATTGCGTAGCTTCTGTGTGAAAGTCTCAGAACTTGGTCACGTGTAAAGTCAGACTGGGAGAAACAACAGAGTTTGTAAACCGAGTCAACGTGTGGAGAGCTGCAGGGTGGAGATAAGAGACACAGGTGTGGACAGGGTCTGGACACACGTCAGGTACCTTGGAGGGGGAGGACTCAGCAGGGGCCGACTCTGGTCGTCTTCGAGGTGGAACAGGAGGAGGGACCGGAGCGTCTTCTGAGCCCCGACTGAAACTCACCATGGAGGAGACAGAGGACGACCCTGAGACCAGAGGACACACAGAGACAAACGCTGTCATGATCAGCCACAGGTCAGTGAACATGTAGCGTCCACCTGTTCCTAATATTCTGACCCTCAGGTGAATGTTAGGAAAAGCTGGACCTGCCTTCAGCTGATTGGTTCACAGAAGACACATGGGGATCGAACAGCGGATGGAGACAAACCTGTGCTACGGTAACAAAGTGGACGGATGTGTGAGATGCTCTGATCAGATCATCCCTGATCAATAATCTGATCTAATGTCCACAGAGGGGGGGTCAACAGAGGGGGGGGTCAACAGACGGGTGAGTCGTCAGGTGAGTCAACAGACTGGTGAGTCGTCAGGTGGGTCAACAGACTGGTGAGTCGTCAGGTGGGTCAACAGACTGGTGAGTCGTCAGACGGGTGAGTCGTCAGGTGAGTCAACAGACGGGTGAGTCAACAGACGGGTGAGTCGTCAGGTGAGTCAACAGACTGGTGAGTCGTCAGGTGGGTCAACAGACTGGTGAGTCGTCAGACGGGTGAGTCGTCAGGTGAGTCAACAGACGGGTGAGTGACAGGTGGATACAAGTGATGGACATGTACGGAGAGTCAGGAGGGTCATACTAACGTGGACCGTGAGGAAGAGAGAACACAGCAAAGATACTGTCGCAGTCTGTGAAGAGAAAAACACTGTGAGGAGGGGAGAACACACACACACACACCCCATACACACACCCCATACACACCCCATACACACACCCCATACACACACACACACCCCATACACACGCACACACGCGTTGGTCAGTGGGCGGGTCTTACTGGAGTGGAAGGGGCTGCTGGGACCCTGCGGCGAATCAAAGACACTTCCTACATCAGTGGAGCTGGAGGCGGCGGAGGCAGGGGGCGGGGTCAGGGGGGTGCGGGGGGAGTTGGGGGCAGACACCGCGACCCCCTCGGCCTCGGAGTCGGGGATGCGGCTGTAGCTGATCTTCCTGGGCTCGTTCTGCAGCGGGGTCGGGTGGCGCATGGTGCCGGGTCTGGCTGACGTGGGCCGGATCCCAGGAGACTTCAGAGGACACGTGTACTTCTTCACCTGGAGACACAAAGATGTCCACATGATTCACTGGTGTCTTCAGGTTCATACACACAGGTTTTATTGATCTGTAATTAGCTTCCTAATTAACTGAGACTAAAACAAACACCTGAGCCACGAGACTTCAGACTCAACTAATCACCCGAGTTCATCAGGATCTATTATTGTACCTGATGTTCTATTAGGGCTGAGCAATTAATGGTAAAGGTATCGAAACGGACATTTATAACCTCTCAGCTGCTGCATGTCCTCCCTCTTCACCCCCCCCCCCCCCCCCCCCCCCCCCCCGCTTCATGTCCTCCCTTTGTTTGATTCGCTGTGAAGTTTACGAGACATGTATTTAAACGCAGAGCCAGGACATCAGGGTTAAAGGAACCAGAAGGATCCAGATTCAGGATCCTAAAGCACTTCAGCAGGTTATCATATTATTCTACATGTAAGTGATTAGTGATTGATTGACCGAGTGATGCGGAGTAATCCAGGTAAAAGTTTGAAATAATCGTGATATTTATCTGAAGTAATTTCACTCAGCCCCTTTTTTGTATTAATTATTTCAGATTACACATATCTATTGAAACGTGATGTTACTATGGAAGTACTTACAAACCGGGGTAAGGATCGGGCGTTTCGAGGTTCAATCTCCAGAGATTTGTTGAACAGATGATCAGCAAAGTCCTTCTCCGACATGTCCTCCATTGGGTTCAGGTTCTCGAAAAACTTCTGCTCCAAAACACAGAAAGAACCGAACTTAGGACTCAACCTCCGAGATGAGCGTGACAGAACCTGGCTGCTGAGGTCATCAGACGGACCCTGGTGTCGTTCTCCACCCTCAGACAGTAAGGCTGGTTCTGGTACTGTTGGATCTCTCCGGTGATTTCAGCCACTTTCCGTCTCTTACTGAAGTTGATCAGATCTTTGCCGTGACGTCGCAGGAAGTCGGGGTTTCCCTCCTCCGTCTTCAGGATGTTGGTCAAGTAGATTCCTGTTGGACACACAGTCATTATCTCACCTTCCACCATCTTGTTTGACTTGATCGAGACGTGACAGTGTGTGGATCGTACCAAAGAAGGGGACACAGGGGGGGTTGATCGAGCGCAGTTTGGCTAAATATTTCTTGTAGTGATCTTCACTCAGCTCGTGAGCTTCCTCAAGGATTTTCCTCTGTCGACTCGGAATTTGCTAAAAAACAAAAGAAAAAAACTTTTCTTTTGAAACTAATGTCCACTTTACATTCTAACCATACTTTGAGTTTGGAAATGGACACTTGTCCCTGGTGGGAGACAGGTGAGTCAGTCTCAGACCCACGGAGACCATCACAACTCCAACCGTCACTTGATCATGTATCACAGTGAATTCTCAAACAGCCGATCTTCAAGTAATAAAATGACAAACATCCCAAAAATTGCAGATCGAACCTCGTGGACATAAACACATAATCTGAACACAAGACACCGAAGGGACCAGAACCACCTTCACCTCCTGATCTATGTTACCTCGAAGGTGTGGTCCAGTCTGTAGACCGGTGAGGAGTTCATGGCGCTGACGACCTCCAGAACCCCGTTAAAGTTGTTGAGTTCCTGAAAAACTTGCAGGATCTCAATGACTCGAGAAACAACAGCCACTCGCTCCTCTAGGTTCTCTGTTTCCACGATGCACCTGCAGAGAGAACACACATCAGCCCACTGCTGCAGGACAGGAGCGGTACTACAGGCGTGGGACACAACAAGTGGGTGGAGGTCATACTTTTCAAACCAAAGGGTGAGGTTGGTCGTGTGTCGGATCATTCTCAGCAGGTTTGGAGAGTGAATCTCTTTATCCTCTTTGGTCCAGACGCTGCCGACCAGCTCCGACGGCTGCACCGCCCTGCAGGAGGGGACATGGGTGTGAGACAGGTCACATGGGTGTGAGACAGGTGTGAGACCGGCTAGACGGGTCAGGCTGGTGGCGATACGGGTCACGCGGGTGGCGAGACAGGTGTCAGGCGGGTGTGAGACAGGTCAGGCGGGTGTGAGACAGGTCAGGCGGGTGTGAGACAGGTGTGAGACAGGTCAGGCGGGTGTGAGACAGGTCAGGCGGGTGTGAGACAGGTGTGAGACTGGTCAGGCGGGTGTGAGACAGGTGTGAGACAGGTCAGGCGGGGGTGAGACAGGTGTGAGACAGGTCAGGCGGGTGTGAGACAGGTGTGAGACTGGTCAGGCGGGTGTGAGACAGGTGTGAGACAGGTCAGGCGGGTGTCAGACAGGTGTGAGACAGGTCAGGCGGGTGTGAGACAGGTGTGAGACAGGTCAGGCGGGTGTGAGACAGGTGTGAGACAGGTCAGGCGGGTGTGAGACAGGTGTGAGACAGGTCAGGCGGGTGTGAGACAGGTGTGAGACAGGTCAGGCGGGTGTGAGACAGGTCAGGCGGGGGTGAGACAGGTCAGGCGGGTGTGAGACAGGTCAGGCGGGTGTGAGACAGGTCAGGCGGGTGTGAGACAGGTGTGAGACAGGTGTGAGACAGGTCAGGCGGGTGTGAGACATGTCAGGCGGGGGTGAGACAGGTGTGAGACAGGTGTGAGACAGGTGTGAGACAGGTCAGGCGGGTGTGAGACATGTCAGGCGGGGGTGAGACAGGTGTGAGACAGGTCAGGCGGGGGTGAGACAGGTCAGGCGGGTGTGAGACAGGTCAGGCGGGGGTGAGACAGGTCAGGCGGGGGTGAGACAGTCACGTGGTGTTACCTGTAGAACTCGGACTCCAGCAGGGTGAGCTGGCGGGCGATCTCGATTGGATGCAGCGTCATCAGGTCGAACGTCTCGCTGTTTCCTGGTTTGCAGAGGTGCCACTCGATTGGAGGAGGCGAGCTCTGGAAGGTGATGCTGTGACTGGGAACGCTCACCTGAACCTGCTTCTTCCTCTGGATGATCTTAGTGATCGACTCCACCCACTTCCTCATCGCCTTGCCTGGAACACATGAAGGTCGTGATTATGAGGTCACAGTGACATCAGCGTCATTCACCTGCTGACTTTACATGTGAAGAATTTAAAACTGTGATATGAACTTTACATTTCAATCATTCACATGTTGTCATGGACTGAAGTTTTTAAAGGAGATCATGTATCTACGACCTTCAGGTGTCATGTGCACAGACCTCTGACTGAGGCGATGAAGTCCTCCAGTTGTCTCAACAAGTAAGAATCTCTCTCAAAGTCATAGAAGTGATGCTCCACCCAGTGACGACACACATTCAGTACTCTGCAGGAGGAGGAGGAGGAAGAGGAGGATTAGGCCTGAGGAGAACTTGCTGTCTCACATCGAGGACACGTGAACGTTACTGTTCACGTCCTTGCTCGGGTACTAGGCGTGATACTGGAGGATTCCAGTAGAGGGCACTCACTTCAGACTAACGAGCACTCGGCTCTTTAATCTTTGACAGATCTTTTTAAAGGACTGCACAAATCTTTATGTGGGTATTGCAATTTTCATATGTGTTGTTAATCATCAAATCAAAGTGCGGAGAATCACAGGAGTTTAGTGAAGGTCTCTGCTCATCGGACTGCAGTTCTCTACCTGAGCTGGACCGGTTGAACGAACTCTTTGCGGAAGCGTTTGAGCTCAGCGCTGAGCGGCTGCTCGCCTCCCTCCATGTGATCCGTCTCGTTGGGTCGCGGCTCCGGGATCTCAAACCTACAACAGAGGCAGAAACCACAGAGTAAGAAACTGACAGGTCCTGGCTTTGTATTTCAACTCACTGATTGTTTATACCCTGACGTGTTTTCTACGTGTTAAACAAACTCAGACGTTGCAGTGATCATGTGACACCTCACACCTGTTACCCTCCAACAGACACGTGTGACTTTCTTCTTCTCCATTAGAACATCTGGTTTCTGCACTAAAACCAATGGTTGTTGGGTAATGTGTAAACTGGTCAGACAGGTGCGCTCACCTCTCCATGAGCAGGTCCAGCAGCTCCTGAGGTTTACAGAACGACCGGTAGGTGGTCAGAAATGTTCGGACAAAGTTTGGATCTGAGGGAGAAACAGAGACAGGAAGCAGACCAACGATCAGTACTGTGCATGATCTACACAGAGCAGCTCTAAACAACCAACACCAATCTGAAACAGGCACACGGCAAACACACAGAGGAATAGTTCAACCAAAAATGAAAATGGGCAGTGGTCACCATCGACTTGAATTGGCTGTTTACCCCTCAAACTCCAGGTGAGTAGATGAGGGAATATATTAATTTGGGTGAACGATCCCTTTAATTCAAATCACTTTTACCTGCCGACATGTTCAGAGTGATTGGACCTATGATCTGACATATCACCCAGAATCCCTAGATCCCCCCCGCAGAGTGACTTTCAGAATAATAGATATCACATACGAGTCATCAGACATCAGGAAGCATCAATCAATCATGGGCAGTGATGTCACGCCTCACCTGCGTACATGTGGAAGGTGAGCCTCTCGATCAGTTTCAGGACCGTCCCTGCTTTGACGATGGGGATTCCGGACTTGGACTGCACGTTCTCTTCAAACACAACGTTCTCCTCCGAGTCTGGCTCGGCGAATCGGTACACCTCCGCGCCCGGCAGCCTCATCTGCTCCTCCTTCTCCTCCTGCAGCATGGCGGAGTCCAGCATGCGCTCCAGCGTGCTGCGGTACTGCAGCGAGATCAGTGCCGCCATCCAGCCGTTCTTCTCCTCTGCAGACTTGGCTGCAAACACAACACTGTTCCCGTCTTTCAGGATTATCTCAAAGGCGTGCCGGTACTCGCCCTCCTTGTCGTCCTTGTCATTGATCTGGACTTTGCGCATGAAGAACTTCTCTTTGAGCCGATACTCTGCGGTGGAGCCAGCCCCGGGAAGCCGTGGAGGGCCGTGGTTAGACTTGCAGCAGATCATCAGCCCGTCAAAGAGGAAGATGTGGCGCTCGTGTTTGGCGCCAACACGGGTCAGAGTTCCTTCCATGATGAACTCATTGCAGCACTGACCAATGTCCTTCCCCTCCCAGCCATCAATGTTCTTCTGGATCTCGTTCATCTTCTTGATGGCCAGGTGCTTCCCCTTCATCTGATGGCTGTAGAAACGACACGCTGACTCGCTGCACGCCACAGAAGAAGAAGAAGAAGAAGAAGAAGAAGACAGTTACTTAGTGCTTCCTGTCTGGGGATCTGATGTGTTAGTGCTAAGACCTAATCCTGGACTCTTCTGGTTCTGATTTACTTTGATTTAAAGGAACAGTTCATCGTTTCCACCACAGCCTTCTTCATCAGAATTGTGAGTAATGCCCCTAATGGTCAAACCTGCAAACTGCACCTGAAGATTAAGGCTTTAAATAGAAGGAATGATTGTTTCTGTTTGTTAGTCGGATTCATGACGTCACTCTGCTGATGAAGACCATGTGTCGTGGTTGAAAGAACTCAGAAACTTTACTTCTATATTAGCTGAAGAACAGATCCCTGCAGTAGAGCACACTGGATGAACTATTCCTCTTTGTCGTCATTGGGTTGTTTTCTACATGTTCATCACGTGACAGCTGGGTGAGTTCTGATTGGACGACGGGTGCAGGGTCGGTACAAACCAGCGAGGCTGCTATGATGGATGCACGCTCCAACAAGAATGAGGTCACAGCAGGAAGAAACAGGTGGACTGTTAAATACAGTGACATCATCATTATCATCACTGTGACATCACCGTCACAACCTCAGGAAGTCACACAGAAGCTTTTCAAAATAAAATCTCTTCATGTTCCAAAAGTAAAATTAAAAAGCATCTCAGTGAAAAACATTAAAGATTCATATTAAACCAATAATCACATCTTCACTTGAACACGTGCACAGACGTGGTCAAACATGACATGAACAGCGATGTATTTCCAGCTCATCATTGATCTTATCTAACGTTCAGTAAACAACAAATCAGAGTCTAGTTAATAACAAACATCAAACATGTCTGTACCTTTAAGAGTCATGTGCTGCAGCTCAGGTAAATCTCCGCAGTGACACGAGACGTTCACGTGTTAACCGCTTTAAAGTGAACATGAGTCCGTCTGTTAGCAGGCTAGCATGCTAACACGTCTAAACAGGATGAAATCTCGACTGTCCAAATGTCCCTGAACGCAGCCAATCTGACAGAGATGGTGCGGTGTAAGGAAGTAAACAGACGAGGATGGATGGACCAGATGAGGACAGGTGGAGCAGAGGACGGGTGGAGCTGGTGAAGACGGGTGGAGCAGAGGACGGGTGGAGCTGGTGAGGACGGGTGGAGCAGAGGACGGGTGGAGCAGAGGACGGGTGGAGCAGTCTGAAGAGTGACGGACCGCTCGTTTTCTCTGAGCCAGTTCAGACCAGTCGCTGTTTCAGCTGCTCGATAATCAGTTTACTGATAAACCCCTGAGGTATGTGAGCGAGTTTCACAACCAGAGAGAGAGAGAGAGGGAGAGAGAGAGAGAGAGGGAGAGAGGGAGAGAGAGAGACTGCCCCACCTACTACACCCAACCGCTGCCCCACCAACCACTACCACAGCAGCTCTCTCCAAGCTACTGCCCAAACAACTGTACCCCACTACAGCTCCCACCTGACCTCATCCATCTCCATCTGCGTTCATTCGTCTCCACTCAGCTCAACATAACCGAAGCAAAGAAAGTGAAGTCTAATATCCACCTGCAATCATCCACCCATCAGTTTTTTTCCTCTCTTCCTCCTTCTGTCTCTTCTCTTCCTCCTGTCGTCTTCTTCTTATCCTCCTCTTCCTGTATTCTTCTCTCTTCTTCTTTTCGTCGTCCTCACAATGTTTAAGTATAAACTTTACTGACAAGCAGCAGCAGTCGTCTCAGTTCTTTTCTAACAGAACAATGAGCAGCCAAGCAGCTCCGCCCAGCTGGTGACACTACTTCCTGTTCACTCACACACACACACACAATCCAACCTGTGACCCTAACGAACCCCCCTTCCTCTCCTTCCCATCTATTTTAGTACAGAGAGGATGGGAGGAGTCCAACACGCTGGACTGTGTGTACAGTGTTTGTCTTTGTGTATTCTTTGTGTGTGTGTGTGTCGCTACCTGAGCCTCCGCTTGGCGAGGCTCCTGGAGCAGATCCTCTCGATGCTGCTCTGCAGGTTCAGCAGAGCAGTGATGGCCTGTTTCACACACTCTTTATCCTCCTCATCCTCACTCTTCTCCTCCAGTTGCTATGGGAACATATCAATATTTAACCATGGAAAATATCATGTACACAACATCTTGTATGTTCTTATTGAAGAGAATCACATAGATATAAGAGAAACCAGAACAGAACTACAGACAGGACCTACATCAGGGCCAGGTTAGGTCCAGAACCAGCAGAGCTGATCTCAAGGACCAGGAGGACATAATCAGTTCAGGTGTACTTAAGTAAGCAAGGGTGTGTGTACAGGTGTGTGTACATGTGTGTGTACAGGTGTGTGTACAGGTGTGGTGGTCTCACCTTGAGGATGTCGAACAGGTGAAGACAGTGGTAAACAGGTGTGAGCAGCAGTCTGGGCAGAACATACTGAACAGCTTCTTTAAAACCTTCACAGATGGACTGGAGGGAGAGAGAGAGGGGGGGGGAGAGAGAGAGAGAGAAGGTAAGGGAGAGAGAGAGGGAGGGAGGGGGGGAGAGAGAGAGAGAGAGAAGGTAAGGGAGAGAGAGAGGGAGGGAGGGGGGAGAGAGAGAGAATCATCACCGTGTATAATCTGTCACGTTTTGACTAATAAAGTTTTTAGATGTCACCTAAAACTACAATTCCCATGAGCTTTAGCTGCTGTGGAGAAGCCTCTTTAAAAGAATCATTAACCTGCTCTGATGTCAGAGTCAGGGGCGGGGCTTACCTGCAGGTGGAAGGCAGCTCCAGGTTTGGACACCAGACTGAGAAAGTGTTCGTGGAAACCAGAACGGAGGATGTCCTGAGCGTACGTCTCATAGGGGTCAAAGGCCAACTCCTGTCAATCAAATCCCACATCAGACAGAAGCAAACACATTACATAGAGGTGTACCAGCTACAGGTGTACCAGGTACAGGTGTACCAGGTACAGGTGTACCAGGTGAAGGTGTATCAGGTACAGGTGTACCAGCTACAGGTGTACCAGGTACAGGTGTACCAGGTACAGGTGTACCAGGTACAGGTGTATCAGGTGAAGGTGTACCAGGTACAGGTGTACCAGGTACAGGTGTGTCAGGTGAAGGTGTACCAGGTACAGGTGTGTCAGGTGAAGGTGTACCAGGTACAGGTGTATCAGGTGCAGGTGTATCAGGTGCAGGTGTACCAGGTGAAGGTGTACCAGGTACAGGTGTATCAGGTGCAGGTGTATCAGGTGCAGGTGTACCAGGTGAAGGTGTACCAGGTGAAGGTGTACCAGGTACAGGTGTATCAGGTGCAGGTGTATCAGGTGCAGGTGTACGAGGTACAGGTGTGTCAGGTGAAGGTGTACCAGGTACAGGTGTGTCAGCTGCAGGTGTACCAGCTGCAGGTGTACCAGCTACAGGTGTACCAGGTGCAGGTGTACCAGCTGCAGGTGTACCAGGTGCAGGTGTACCAGCTGCAGGTGTATCAGGTGCAGGTGTACCAACTGCAGGTGTACCAAGTGCAGGTGTACCAGGTGCAGGTGTACCAGCTGCAGGTGTACCAACTGCAGGTGTACCAAGTGCAGGTGTACCAGGTACCGGTGTATCAGCTACAGGTGTATCAGCTACAGGTGTATCAGCTACAGGTGTATCAGCTACAGGTGTACCAGGTACAGGTGTACCAGGTACAGGTGTATCAGGTGCAGGTGTACCAGGTGCAGGTGTACCAGGTGCAGGTGTACCAGCTACAGGTTTACCAGGAACAGGTGTATCAGGTGCAGGTGTATCAGGTGCAGGTGTACCAGGTACTGGTGTATCAGCTAAAGGTGTATCAGCTACAGGTGTATCAGCTACAGGTGTATCAGCTACAGGTGTACCAGCTACAGGTGTACCAGCTACAGGTGTATCAGCTACAGGTGTATCAGCTACAGGTGTACCAGGTGCAGGTGTACCAGGTGCAGGTGTACCAGGTTCAGGTGTATCAGCTACAGGTGTACCAAGTTCAGGTGTACCAGCTACAGGTGTATCAGGTACAGGTGTATCAGCTACAGGTTTACCAGGAACAGGTGTACCAGGTGCAGGTGTACCAGGTTCAGGTGTATCAGCTACAGGTGTACCAAGTTCAGGTGTACCAAGTTCAGGTGTATCAGCTACAGGTGTACCAGGGGCAGGTGTACCAGGTACCGGTGAACCAGGTACCGGTGTACCAGGTACAGGTGTATCAGCTATAGGTGTACCAGCTACAGGTGTACCAAGTTCAGGTGTATCAGCTACATGTGTATCAACTACAGGTGTATCAGGTACAGGTGTATCAGGTACAGGTGTATCAGGTGCAGGTGTATCAGGTGCAGGTGTACCAGGTGCAGGTACAGACCTCAGCCAGGTCCTCGAAGCAGCTTCCCACCAGAGGATGAGGACTTCCATCATCAGTCATCTCCACTGTGTCTTCAATCAAGCCCAACAGCTTCACCGTCACCTCATGGATATCCACGATCCGACTGAAGATACTGTCCACATCCTGACAGAGACAGATCAGACTGATCAGTGAGTGTGATCAGTGGACAGAGGACCATTGAGTGTCATCAGCTGATACGTACGTGTGGAGAGAACAGCATGGGGCTGGAGGTGAAGGGTTCTCTGAACACCTTGATCAGAAGGTTCAGGTGTCTCAGGTACTGGCGGCCGTCGGACATGAAGCTCCTCACCAGCTCATAGTAACTCTGCTCCTCATTGGCTGACGGCTCCTCGTCCATCAGAGGGAAACCACTGATGTCCTCCTCGTCCTGATGGAACATGTCCATCAAAACCTGCAACACAGGTGGGACAGACAGGTAAGACGGGTGAGACAGAGGGACAGGGACAGGTGTGAGAGGAATCTGGGTATTAGATTGTGTGTATAGGTGAGTGTGTACCTTGTCTGCACACATGGCCACAGTGATGTCCTGCTGTGAGATCTCGTAGTGTCGAATGTTCCTCACGTAGTTTCCTGCCAGTTTCAGGATGTCAGCTGAGATGTACTCCAACACCGCCACCATGTATACTGACACCTGGTGGTCAATCTTATAGCCCAGCACCTCCTGACAGCAAGGCATCATGGAAAACACGGTCAGTGCAGTGTGTGTGTGTGTGTGTGTGTGTGTGTGTGTGTGTGTGTGTGTGTGTGTGTGTGTGTGTGTACCTTGAGCAGTGGGTGGATCTTGTCGACAGGAAGAGCCAGTGGATTCCTCCTCTTCCTCTTCTCGATGGCGGCCTGAGCGTCAGCGATCGCCCACTTATCGATGGGGTGAGGAAAACTCTTCTGGACACGCTCCTGAGGGGGGGGGAGGTCACATTGGTATGTGTGAATGCTTGTGTGTGTCTGTATGTATAAGTGTGATTGTGTGTGACTGTATGTATAAGTGTGATTGTGTGTATCTGTATGTATAAGTGTAATTGTGTGTGTCTGTGTGTATAAGTGTGATTGTGTGTGTGTTTGTGTGTGTGATTGTGTCACCTCTACATCTTGAACACTTCGTGGTTGAGCCTGACACAACATACTGAGCAGCAGCAGAATCAGCTCCTCTATGTACTGCAGCGCCTCCTGCTGGGACCCCAAGGTAGGGTGCACCTGTTTCAGTACCTGCAACACACACACACACATTTACAGTGGGCAGTAAAAACTACAGACACACACAGTCTCCTCCAGACAGTTCACATACTACAGACACACACAGTCTCCTCCAGACACTACAGACACACAGTCTACTACAGACAGTACAGACACAGTCTCCTACAGACACAGTCTCCTACAGACACAGTCTCCTACAGACATTACACATACTACAGACACACACAGTCTCTTCCAGACACTACAGACACAGTCTCCTAGAGCCACTACAGACACACAGTCTCCTAGAGACACAGTCTCCTACAGACAGTACACATACTACAGACACACACAGTCTCTTACAGACAGTCTCTTACAGACAGTCTCCTACAGACAGTACACATACTACATACACACAGTCTCCTACAGACAGTACACATACTACAGACACACACAGAGTCTCATACAGACACTAAAGACTGAGTCTCCTACAGACACACATTACAGACACACAGACACAGACAGTCTCCTACAGACACACGAGTGTGTGTGTTAGGGTTGTGTCAGGTGTGTGTTTTGTGTGTCTGAGGTGTGTGTTTTGTGTGTCTGAGGTGTGTGTGTTGTGTTTCCGAGGTGTGTGTGTTGTGTGTCTGAGGTGTGTCCGAGGTGTGTCTGTGGTGTGTGTGTGTGTTGTATGTCAGTTTGTTGTAAGTCAGGTGTGTGTGTGTGTTGAGTGCCTGTGGCGTGTGCTGTGTCTGTGGTGTATGTCAGGTGTGTGTTTCAGTGTGTTGTATGTCAAGTGCGTGTTTGTGTGTGGTGTGTCTGTGGTGTACGTGTTGTACGTCAGGTATGTGTGTGTGTTGTGTGTCCTAAGTGTATGTCAGGTGTGTGTTGTGTGGTGTGTCTGTGGTTTGTGTGATGTGTACTGTGTCTGTAGTGTATGTCAGGTGTGTGGTGGGTCTGTGGTGTGTGTCAGGTGTGTGTTGTGTGGTGTGTCTGTGGTGTGTGTTTGGTGTATGTTGTGTCTGTGGTGTATGTCAGGTGTGTGTTGTGCCTGTGGTGTATGTCAGGTGTGTGTTGTGTGGTGTGTCTGTTGTGTGCTGGCTCTGTGATGTGTGTCAGGTGTGTGATGTGTGGTGTGTGTTGTGTGGTGGGTTGTGTCGTGTGTGTTTCTGTGGTGTGTGTCAGTGATGTGTGTTGTGTGGCGGGTTGTGTCAGGTGTGTGGTGTGTGCTGTGTCTGGTGTGTGGTGTGTGCTGTGTCTCAGGTGTGTGTCAGTGGTGTGTGTTGTTTCTGTGGTGTATGTCAGGTGTGTGTCAGTGGTGTGTGTCAGGTGTGTGTCAGTGGTGTGTGTTGTGTGTACCTTCTCCAGTGAAGGGACCAGCAGGCCCCTCCATTTCGGAGAGTTCTCCTCGTTGAAGAAGTCGTACTGCAGCTGAGCCGCCTGCATGTCTGCTGCGGGGGGTGCGGACTGTGCGGGGTCTGAGCGCCGCAACCGGACCGACACGCACGGCTCACCGGTTTACATGAACGCAGTGCGGGTCAGTGCGGGTCTGTCCGGGTCCACCAGGAAGAGCTGAGACGGGCCGATCCTCCAGGGCAGCTGCCGTCACTGCGACCATCGTCCGCCGCTGTACGCAGAGCTGTCTGCGGCCAGATGTTCCGCAGCTGGCGGGTAGCTCCGCGGCTAGCAGCTAGCAGGGGGGTGCAGCTAGCAGGGGGGTGCAGCTAGCAGGGGGGAGCAGCTACCGGATCACAGCATGGTGCTCGTTCACATCCACGGAACCAGGCGTGACGCTGCTGAGCTACTCGTTAGCCTATTAGCATGTAGCCCGGCTGCTAATGCTAGCAGCGGTTAGCGACAGGACGGATCCATGCTGAGTGTTTCTGAGAGCGGACACAAGGCGAGGATTACCCGGGTTATCGGTGTGAATCAGCGGCTGCTCCGCGCTGCCCGCCCGCTGGTCACAGTCCACCGGACAGAACGAGTGCTCGGGGCAGCGACCTGGATCCGGCTCCTCCTCAACGGGTCCACTGGGGCTCCGTCCCCCGGCCTGTGTCAGGCAGCAGCGCCGGTCCCGGCCTCCGATAGGCGGACAGTCACCGAGCTACAGCCGGTCACGGTGAGTTGCGGTCGGTTGTTGTGACTCCGGTACCGTTGTCTGTGGAGCGGCTGCGCGTGCGCAGTGTTCGGGTCCTGACGTACACAGGCAGTGCTCGTGAGTGGGCGTGGCTTCATGACAGCGCGTGGCACAGTTTCGTCTGCTGCCCCCGGCGGCGATGGGCAGTACTGCGGCCTGTGACGTCTGTGAAGCATCTGATTGGTTAACGGAGCAGCCAATCGTGTTCAACAGTACTTACCCTAACGTGATGCATGATGGTCCTAACACAGCTCCTCCAGAGGAAGGTGTTCTTTAAGTGATGAAGACAAGGATTCACCTGTGATGAAGAGGAGCTTCCAACAGAATCAATCAAGTCTCTGTCACAGTTTAAACAGTTTATTCTTGTTTGTTTACAGCTGATCAATAAAAAGTAAATCTGTGTCACGTGTTTGAACTCAAATAGAACGAGTGCGACTCTGGTTCTGCTTCATTCAGGACCTCAAACACTTCAATCAGCAGCAAACATCAAGCCATGTTTACAGCGTGTACACAGCACATACAGTTACACCACACCGACTGTAACACACGTCATGTGACCACCTGGAGAGAAACGTGTAGCGAGCTGCTGGTTCCACATCCGACCATAAGACGATCGATACCCGAGCGAAGACGTGACCCAAGGTTATTAAAGTTCAAACTCTCAACTGTGACACTCCTGAGCTCCTGATGGACGGAGGATCAATATATCAACCAGTCAATATCAATATGTCAAACACTCATGCAGCGTTAATATGTAACATGTTCATATGTTCAATGTTTAATCGTCAGTTATAAACTGTTTAAGTTTATGTTTAATCATAAAGTGCAGCACATACATCTTTATATATCATTTAACCTGTGAACATGTACATGTATGTTCATACATATGTGTGTAATGGTTACTGAGACATTAACTTCATGTATAAACATGAATGAACATGTACTGCATGTTCATATGTTACCTGCATGTTCATACGTGCACTACATCTTTATACATGTACTGTTTGTTCATACATGCGCTGCATGTTCATATGTGTGCTGAGCTGAGAAAAGTGGTTCTGCTGTCAACTCAGATTATGCCACAGGGGGGCAGTCACGATCGAAAAGTCCAAATAATATAAATAATTGAAAAAATCTTCGCAGTTTAAATGTTTTGACTCAACTACAGTCATAGTATACAGTGCGTGAGTGCGTTAATTAACAGACGGTACATCAATGTCCACATCATAAACACCATAGTGGTGTGTTACAGTCAGCAGGGGGCGCTGTGGTGCAGAGACTTGTCTGCTGCTCCAGGTTGAACCCACAGCTCCACCTGGAGGACGACACCCGTCCTGCGTAGTCTGTTAAACGCTCCTGCTGCGGCTCCTCCTCTGCGAGCCGCGTCTCAGACGGAGGATGCACGAGCGGTTTTGGATCGCAGAGCTCCAGCCTGACTCAGGAAAGGGAAGGTGGTGCCGAGGCAGCCGGCAGCCACGGTCAGACCCAGACTGGCCCAGGCGCAGCAGATCGACCAACCGTAGCCGTGATCCACGTCGTCCGGCAGACCGTAGATGAACGGGGGGTTCCTGGAGAGGTCATAGGTCACACTGGCTGCATACGTGCACAGAGAGATGGTGCAGAAGATTCCTGAGAACAGAAGCCAGATGATCACACGTCTGAGAGCTGCGTCACCCGTCAGTCACTCAATCAACATATCTAAGAATCTAAGATGCATTTATTCGTCCCAAACACATGCACAGTCATGCAAAGGCACACTCATGCAGGTAGGGAAATTTAATCTCTGCTTTTGACCCATCTTGTGCAGTACACACAGAGCAGTGAGCAGCCGCGTACAGGCGCTCGGGGAGCAGATGTTGGGGGAGTAAGGTGCCTTGCTCAGAGGATAGGGTAGGGAGACTCTTGGATTTTTGGACAGATCAATCCAGGTTCGTCTTTTGTTGTCTCTCCGTGGAGTCGAACCGGAGACGAACCAGAGACCTTCTCTGCCCATAGTCCAAGTTTCTGCCACTAGACCACCGCCTCTCAGGCACATGACGACACGTGTCAGGTTTCCTGGGCTCTGATTGGCTGCTGCTCTGGTCTGAGAGGACGCTTCATGTTGTTGTTCACCCATCAACCCATTCATACAGAGCACTTCTCTCTAAGGAAGGGCAGCTTGGGGCTGTAGGTCTTGACTGCGACCAGCAGAGGGCGACACAGGACTGATATAAAAGACTGTCTCTCATTTGCTCACTCACACACAAACACACACATGTTTGTTCTTCTGTCTTAGTGAGGACACTCTTTGGCATAATGTATTCCCTAGGCCAAAATAAAAGCCCAAATCTTAACCAAACCTAATTCTAACCCTAAAACCAAGTCTTCACCCCCAAACAGTCCATTAAAGGGGGGGGGGGGGGGGGGGGGGGGGGACACAAAGTGAGAACCAGCCAAAAGGTCCTCACTTGGTAGGTGGTAGATTCAAGCTGGTCCTCACAAAGACAGCTGGACCAGAGCACACACTCACACTCACTCTCACACAAACACACACTCATATAGTGTGCATGCTTCTGCAACTGCGGCTTTTCACGCAGTTGTGTTGACGGTCTCGTTTTAATTTATGATTCTTTAAGGGTTGCACGTGTTGCAGAGCAATTCACCATCAGACCACTAGGTGGAGTAAACCTTTTTGTCAAAGACGACCTTAGAGACGTCTTCTTTGTGTGTAGCAGTCGTCGTCGACTGTTTATTTACATCCCTCTACGGCTCCTCAGAGTCTTTTTCTGGAGGACAGATTTGTCCCTGATCTTCCTCTATAGCTTCCTACGTTAGCTGAGATCTCCTTCCAGTCAGTGACAAGTGGTCATACTTTCGGATCTCTCCTGCCGAACTCTTTGGTCCATATTCGTTCTTCTAAATCTCCCGTGGTTCTGCCGGTGTTATGGGGCATGAAACTGGAAATGTGACTCTGGAAAGGATGTAGTTAGCGGACCAATCACAGCCTGGCGGGCTGCGTGAGGGTTGCGTAGCTTTGTCGTATAGTTAGAAGAATTGAGCGACGCACGCAATTGACACCCAGTGGGCTCTTGTGTGTCCCTTGCGTGTTCCTGAAAACGCAGAAGCATGCGCCGGCCTACACACACTCTCACACTCACACACACAGTGGCAGGTGTGTTACCTGCCATGAGGAACAACAGTCCGGACACGTGCTGAGTCAGACTTTCCTCCCAGAAGAATCCGACCGACGCCACGATGCAGCCACACAACAGGACGGCTGCTGCCATCCCCAGGAACCCTGCGGTGATCCGCCGCAGGTCTGGAAAACACACACACACACACACACACACACACACACACACACACGCAGTAATGAGATAACAGAGTGTTGCCATGGTAACTGCCTCCGGATCACCCCGCCCCCACTGTCCCTCTGTACTATTACATAAAACTGTCATGGCACATTTCTATGGCAACAGACGACAAGAAGCACTGGAGCCAGAGAAATCAAATCAAACGTTAGAGAAGATCACAAACACACACACAAAACGACAAACACACACACAAAACGACAAACACACACTGTCCCCGAGTCCCATCTATTCTCAATTAAATGATAAAATGTGAATTAAAAATGATTTGTAAATGTAAAGTGTTGAAAAGGTAAAACACAAAGTGTCAGAGAGTTCTGAGTGGAGCAGCCTGGAAGCTGTTCATAGTTCATAGTTCATAGTTCATAGTTCATAGTTCATAGTTCATGGGCCTGATGGCAGCAGCTCAATGAGTTGATGGAGCGGGGGTGAGGGTCTCTGAAAGTTCAGGGCCCCGATCCGGCTCTGGAACAGGCCCCCTCAGCTCCCCCCCCCCCCCCCCCCCCCCCCCTCTCCTCTGCAGGGCTGGATTACCGACACCAGCTTTAGATGCAATATGCACAATGTCCACCACGCCCCTCTAGAAGGTCCTGAGGAGGCTGGTAGGGAGTGATGCTGGTTTCAAGACCCCAGACGAGGTGATCAGAGATCTTTCCACTGTGGAGCTGCTGATGCTGAGAGACGTGTTCCCAGGCTGTGACCTCCTGAAGGAGAAGATCACCTCCTGAAGGAGAAGGTCACCTCCCTCATCTCCACAGCATGAAGCACCAGGTGGTTTTCTGGCAGCAGATGTCCCAACTCCTTCCTGGGCTTTACTTCCTTGTTTCCACGTATGAGTCCCACTATTGAGGTATCATCCACGAACTGGCCCCCCAGGCTGCTCTTGTGTTTGGCTGGTGTGAGCAGTGGGGACAGCAGTGGGGGGTGCATCCTTTTGAAGGAACCCAGTGCTCAGCTTGATCGATGGAGATGTTGTTTCCAACTTGCACTGACTGTGGTGTCTCGGTCCAGGGCCCAGAGACACGTACAGGTATCCTTATTGTCCAGGTGGGAGAGTCCTGTGTGAACCCTTCACCACTATGGGGGGGGGGGGGGGGGGGGGGGGCCTGGTCTGCCACGCTGCTGGTTGTTCTCAGCCGGAGGTGCAGACCAGAGTGTAGAGCCACCGTGTGCCCTGTAGGGGGCGTCAAGGGCCTTCAGCTCTTCTGTGGTCTGAGAGTGTCTTCCTCTGTCCTGTGTCCCTGTGTCAGTGTGTTTGTGTGTGTGTCTGTGTCAGTGTGTGTGTCCCTCTGTGTGTGTGTGTGTGTGTGTGTGTGTGTGTGTGTGTGTGTGTGTCTCACGCAGCAGATGCCACTCGTCCTGCTGTATGGTCCTGGTCAGGTTCAGAGGGATGTTCCTCAATCTGATTGGCTGAGAGAAGTGATATTTGACAGCGGTGCATCGATCAGCAATACCTGCAGAGACACAAAGACACAGGTGAGACATGGGAGAGACACACAGGAGGGACACGGGAGAGACAGACACGAGGGACACAGGTGACACACAGGTGAGACATGGGAGAGACACACAGGAGGGACACAGGAGAGACACGGGTGAGACACAGGAGGGACACAGGAGAGAGACACGAGAGATACAGGAGAGACACAGGTGAGACACGGGAGAGACACGGGAGAGACACAGGAGAGACACGGGTGAGACACAGGAGAGACACGGGTGAGACACGGGAGAGACACGGGTGAGACACAGGAGAGACACGGGTGAGACACAGGAGAGACACGGGAGAGACACGGGAGAGACACAGGAGAGACACGGTTGAGACACAGGAGAGACACGGGTGAGACACAGGAGAGACACGGGAGAGACACAGGAGAGACACGGGAGAGACACAGGAGAGACACGGGTGAGACACAGGAGAGACACGGGAGAGACACACAGGAGAGATACAGGAGAGACACAGGTGAGACAGCAGGAGAGACACAGGAGAGACACGGGTGAGACACGGGTGAGACACGGGAGAGACACACAGGAGAGATACAGGAGAGACACAGGTGAGATACAGGAGAGACACACAGGAGAGACACAGGAGAGACACGGGTGAGACAAGGGAGAGACACACAGGAGAGACACAGGAGGGACACAGGTGAGACACAGGAGAGAGACACGAGAGATACAGGAGAGACACAGGAGAGACATGGGTGAGACACGGGTGAGACACGGGAGAGACACAGGAGGGACACAGGTGAGACACAGGAGAGAGACACGAGAGATACAGGAGAGATACAGGAGAGACACAGGAGGGACACAGGTGAGACACAGGAGAGAGACACGAGAGATACAGGAGAGACACAGGAGAGACACGGGTGAGACACGGGTGAGACACACTGGTGAGACAGCAGGAGAGACACAGGAGTTTTCCAAATCTTTCTTTTCTATTAAGGTTTTTTTTAGAGGACGTTGCAATATTGTAAATGTAAATAAAATCATATAAAAACAGTATATATATATATATATATATATACATTTGGTACACATAAACAGTATATATGTATTGATGTATACATATATATGACAGTATATATATGTATATATAATTATAGATATTATATGTTGATGTAGACATATGACACTATATATATTTTATCCGAACAGTATACATATATATATATATATATTATTATATATTATGTGTTTTATATGAGGATAAGAATGAATATTTATATAGTATATAAGTATAAGTACATACACGTATGTAGTATATAAGTATAAGTGTGTATGTACATAAGTATAAGTGTGTATATATACACACTTATACTTATATACATACACACTTATATCACATATATATATGTATATATATAAGTATAAGTGTGTATATATGTATATATATAAGTATGTGTATGTGTGTATGTGTGTATGTCTGACCCCGGTCGATGAGCTTGTCGATGTCCGGGTCCAGGCCCTTGAAGAAGCACTTGCTCCAGAGGCCGGAGTGGGAGGAGAACAGCGGCCTCCCGCACTCCGTCTCCAGGATGCCCATCCCCAGGATCGCCCTCCAGTTCTCCAGCAGCTCCTCCTCTCGGCTGCCCACATGCACGGGCTTCATCAGCGCCACGTCCCGCTGCCGCGACACGCCGCTGCCGGTGTCCACCAGCGGCAGGTGGTAGATGGGCATCTCGCGGTTCTTCTGGTCGTTGGAGTCGGATCCGTGCCGGTCGCAGTTGTCCTTGTGCCGGCGGGTGTCGGTCTCGTACCAGTGGTCGCTGGAGATGGCGGCGGCCAGCAGCAGCAGCGACAGGACGCTGAGCGCGAGGCTCACCGCGGACACGGTCCCCTTCACCGGCCGAGCCCGCTCCATGGCCGGGGCACGGGCCGAGCCGCTCCCGCCCCCGGAGCAGCCCGTCGGGTGCTTCCTGTCGCTGTCCCCGTTACTGAGCATCTTGTCCTGCCATGCTCGCGCCCGGCGCCCGTCCACCGTTTGTCCTCGAGACTCAGGACCGACCGTCAAGGTGCACGCAGGTAGCACACACCGGAAACACACCGGCAGCTCCTACAAAATAAACCCGTAGTAAGACGCGCTGCACAAAGAGCCAACATGATCATAATGATGATAACGAGAACAGCAATAACAATAACTTGAATATTGATGATTGAATAATAATAACAACAACAAAAACATTATAATAGTAACGAACCAACATTATGTTATTATGCACAGTAACAATAATAATGATTATGATTCAAATACTGACAGTAGCGATAGGACGTTGACCAATATAATAATCTCTGCCTTATTGTAGATATTATTTTGAGTCTTATTTTGAAATCAAACGACCAGAAGTACTGATATGACATCACTTTGATTGATTTGATGATACTGAGCTAATGGTGATGATGATGATGATGATGGTGATGATGAAAATGGTGATTATGATGATGATGATGATGATGATGATCATGATGAAGATTAAAGTGTCGATGATGATGATGAAGATGATGAAGATGGTGGGGATGAAGATGAAGATAAAGATAAAGTTGAAGATGATGATGATGATGATGATGATCACGATGAAGATGAAAATGATGATGATGAAGATGAAAATGATGATGATGATGATAGTCATGATGAAGATAATGAAGATGATGAAGATGATGAAAAGGATGATGATGATGAAGATGATGGTGATGATGATGAAGATGAAGATGAAAATGAAGAGGAAGATTATGATGATGATGGTGATGGTGATAGTCATGATGAAGATGATGAAGATGGTGGGGATGAAGATGAAGATAAAGATAAAGTTGAAGATGATGATGTTGATGAGGATGACCACGATGAAGATGAAAATTATGATGATGATGATGATGATGATCATGATGAAGATGAAGATGAAAATGATGATGATGATGATGAAGATGAAAATGATGATGATGATGATGATCAGGATGAAGATAATGAAGATGATGAAGATGAAGATGAAGATGAAAATGATAAAGATGAAGATGAAGATGAAGATGATGATGGAGAATAATCAGAGGTGACCTCATCGCTCGCCCTGCTGACTCTCTCTCTCTCTCTCAGTCGGTGACTCTGTCAGTCAGGAGGAGAGGTGTCATGTATCCGTGACGACCTGGTGACTGAGGCCTCATGGGAAATCTCAGGTGACCGACAGTCAAACCAAAACGTGACGACGGAAAAAAAGTTTGTCCATTCAGTTGATCAATAATTCAGGAAGTGGCTGCAGCGCTCGGCTTCCTGTAACACAAGCTCCTCCCCCCTCCTCCCCCTCCTCACCCTGCTCACTCTCTCAATGTGTACTGTAACTCCTGTGTGATGTAGCTACTGTGGAAACTAATACAACTAAATGCTTGAATACTCTTCAGAGGTCAGAGGTTGCTGGTTCCAAACCCACAGACCAGAGTCAGTGTCCTGCTCTGAGGCTCCAGGGAAACAGCTGCTCCACCACCACCGTCACTGATCAATACAGGGGGGGACGTTTCCCACGATCCTCTGCTCTGTGTGTGTGTGTGAGTGTGTGTGTGTGTGAGTGTGTGTGAGTGTGTGTGTGTGTGTGTGTGTGTGTGTGTTTGTGTGTGTGTCATTAGCATTGTTAGCATCAGACTGCCCCCCCATCAGAAGTTATCGATCGCTCCATCAACTCGTATCGATCGACAGGACGACGCTTCACCTTCATCAGGGTCGGGGGGTTAGAGGAGGGGTGGGGGGGGGTAATTAAGAGTCAGAGCAGGTACAGTCTGTTCACTGGTGATGGAGGGATGAAGTGAAGTAGGGATGGAGGGATGGAGGGATGAAAATTATGAATATGATGAAACAGTGAAAGACTAAAATCTTGACTGTCTCCGTTTGTCTGAGACATAAAAAACGTGTGAAGTATAAAAGTGAGATTGAGTTTGAGCAGCAAAGTGAGACCTCTCTCTCCTCTAACATCACATCTCTGGTTCCATGTTAATGAGACGTTACATAAATATTCTGATCAGGTTTTAATGAGGCTGCAGCTGCAAAGATTCACTACAAAGCCTCAGTGTTGTGTTTGTTCTCTGCTCGTCTGAACACATCACACACACTGACACACACACACACACACACTCCACATGCGTATGTTTCCAGGTGGATTGTGGTTTTCCTCTTCAGGTGTGTGTGTGTCTTTTTTCGGCCTCTGTGTCCACGTAGACTTGAAGTATGAACCCAACACACTGCTTCATTGATCTGTGTGGAATCGAACCACCGGCTTCAGGTGTGAATGTGTCTGCCTCTGGTTACCTGTCCAGGTGCTCGAGTGCCCCAGTGCCCCCTGCTGGACACGCTTTGTTCTGATGGTTATTGGTTGTAGCACACACACGTTTTAATTAAACTTCAGACTCAGGCGTCCATCTTTGATTGGTTCCCTCTCCCGCCCACAGCTGTCGCCATGACGACTCCCACGCTGCCTTCATCTCCCGCTCGTTCCCCCCCCCCTTCGTCCCGGCGGTCAGATCCGGGGGTGTCGTGGCGTTCGGTGGCATTAATGAGGCCCAGTGGAGAAAAGTGCTCGCTCGCCCGCTCTCCCTCATTAAATCCTAGAGACATCTGTGAGGGCGACCAAGGGCACCACCCACCTCCACACTGCCCCCTGCTGGTCTGATAAAACACTCTGCCTCCCCCCCACAGAGAGAGAGGCAAAGTGGTGACCACAGATCGACCCCCTGCAGCCAGATAACGACGAAACACACACACACAAACACACACACACACAAACGCATACATCCGAAGTTCATCTGTTCAGACAGTCAGTGTTACAGCCACATCACCCCCAGTGTGTTTGTGTGTGTTTAAATAACCACACTTCCCAAGAAAGAAACGACAACTGCAGCAGAGCTGGTTTGTTCTTCCCCTCTCTCTCTCTCTCTCTCTCTCTCTCTCTCTCTCTCTCTCTCTGTCTCCCTATGTCTCTCTCTCTGTCTCTCTCCCTCTCTCTCACTCTCTCTCTCCCTATGTCTCTCTCTCTCTCTCTGTCTCTCTCTCTCTCCCTCTCTCTCTCTCTCTCTCTCCGTCTCTCTGTGTGATGTAATATTTATCCGACCAATCAGCAGCAGTTGAATTATTCACGTCAGGTGATGCTGATGCTGATGAAGATAACTGATTCTCTTTGAACATCAGTTAAAACGTGAGCAGACTTTAGACGAGTGGAACTTTACATCATCGCCTGTTGGTTACGTTTCACCGCAGAGCACCACTGTTCACTATCGATCAGTCATCGAGGTGTTGATGAGACATTAAAGGGATAGTTCACAGGAATATGAGAATTCACTCTTCTACTCACCACTGTGCGATGGATTCAAATCCAAATGAAACAGTTCTTCATCAAAGAATGTAAAAACAACAACTTAGATTTCGGTGCATGGATGTCAAAGGTCAAGGTCACAGTGACCTCACAATGATGTATCAGGACTGATTCATTACATCTGGTAAAATTCACCTGGACTCACTGATTCAATTTCAGGGTTCAAGGGTCAAGTCGACCTTGTGTGAATCTGGAAAAACTGTGTGGGGACAAATGTCCTCACAAATTCAAACGACTGTTTGAGGATTTAAAACATATAAATACTTTAATCAGTCATCATAGTTTATGAAAGCGCCCTCTATTGTCTTTATTATATACACTCCTGATCAAAATGTTAAGACCAGTTAAAAAATTGCATGAATTTGCATTTTGCACTGTTGGATCTTAGGAAGGTTCTAAGTAGAGCTTCAAAATGCAAAAAGAAGAAATGGGAACAAGAGACCAAAAGTTGTGAGCAGGCAATTTATTGAAAACAACAATTTAACTGAAGTAGGCTGTTCATCAGCTGATCAAAAGTTTAAGACCACAGCCTTTAAAAGCCAAAATCTGTGCAGAAATGTGGATTCCATGTCATTTCCTGTCAAGTCATCACACTGTGAAGATCTCTTGATGGCAAAGGCAAAAAAGCTCCTGTCTTTGAAGGTGGTAGGATTGTTGAACAAATGTAACCTTGATGGTCCTGATGGCTTCCAACGTTACTGGCATGACAAGGAGAAGCCACCTGAGATGTTTTCTACGCGGCCCAGTGGAGGGGGCACCATCATGATCGGGGGTGCTTTTTCCTTCAATGGAACGATGGAGCTCCAGGTGGTGCAGGGGCGTCAAACAGCAGCTGGCTATGTGGAGATGTTGCAGCGGGCCTCCCTCATGACTGAGGCCCTGGTCTGTGTGGTAACGACTGGGTTCTTCAGCAGGACAACGCTCCAACTCACAAGGCCCGTCTGAACAAGACTTTGTTCCAGGAGAATAACATCTCTCTTTTGGACCATCCTGCATGTTCCCCTGATCTTAATCCAATGGAGAACATTTGGGGATGGATGGCAAGGGAAGTTTACAAAATGGACTTCAGTTCCAGACAGTGGATTCCCTTCGTGAAGCCATCTTCACCACTTGGAGCAACATTCGCACTAGCCTTTTGGAAACACTTGCATCAAGCATGCTAAAATGAATTTTTGAAGTGATCAACAATAATGGTGGAGCTACTCATTACTGAGTCAGTTTTTTTTTTAGCTGTGGTCTTAAACTTTTGATCAGCTGATGAACACTCTACTTCAGTTAAATTGTTGTTTTCAATAAATTGCCAGCTCACAACTTTTGGGCTCTTGTTCCCATTTCTTCTTTTTGCATTTTGAAGCTCTACTTAGAACCTTCCTAAGATCCAACAGTGCAAAATGCTAATTCATGCAATTTTTTAACTGGTCTTAAGATTTTGATCAGGAGTGTATATATATATATACTCTATTGGCTTTATTAGACATGTATATTTATATACTCTATTTGCCAGCCGCCACTGGATGTTTCCCAAGGAAAACTCAAGAAACGTATAAAAGAATGAAAAAAAACATTAGTTAATAATATATAAGTGAAAAAAATGGATTAGTGGGGTGGTGGGCTCGCCTTCCCCAATGGGAAATAGGTGATGTATTAAACGGGTAAGAATGGTTTGTTTGGTTTTGCCGATGTAATGTATATTGTTTTTGGTGTAGTTGTGTTGCAGAGGCCGGGTGTCCGATCTGTCTTGGTCTGTGTGTCTCCTCTCGTCCTCTGTCTGAAGGACGTCTCTGTCAGTTCATGTCTGTCTCACATAATCTGTCCTCTGCTGTGAGGACACTGAATAGATCATCAATAAATCATATTAAAGTCCATTTGAAAACCAATTGAGATGATTCATCCCATGTTTACACAAATAACACACGTAAAGCTGCAAATACAGGTTTACACAAACAGGTTCACACACACAGGTTCACACACACACAGGTTCACACACACAGGTTCACACACTCTCACACTCTCACATTCACACACACACACTCACACTCTAACATTCACACACACACACACACACACACACACTCACACACACAGGTTCCTGCACATGAAGAATAAACAAGTTCCTACAACTTAAGAACAGAAGTGTTAGATTGTGAATTAGCATCAGGTTGATTGAAGATGAATCAAATGAATTAAAGTTAAGTAAATATAAACGTGTGTGTGTATGTGAGTGTGAGAGTGTGTGTGTGTGTGTGTGTATCTGTGTGTGTGTGACCTCAGCTCTGTGTGAATAATTCATCTCTCTCTTGCTGCTGATGAAAATTTAACGACGTCTCTGAGCACTTTAGAATTTTTTGCTGACGTTGAAGAAAAATCTGACCTGATGTTTTTAATGGACGAGCCGCCGCCATCTTTTCTTCTTCTACTGCGTCAATGTCACGACGTGTGACCTCACTGGGGGTCACACGCTTCAGCTCTCACAAGCAAACACACATACACACACACACACACACACACACACACAAACACACAAACACACACAAACACACACACACAAACACAAACACACACACACACACACACGTTTACATTTACTTTACACATTGCCGAGTCTTTAGCATCTGTCTTAGCTTTAGCATGTGTCCTCGTGTCCTCGTGAGTTTTCAGGTGTGAACGAGTGACTGATGGTTGAGAACCCAGTGAGCTGCTGCCCCCTGCTGTGTCACACTGGTAACTACCGCCCACTCTTTCAGCTGGGATATAAAATATGAAAAATAATATTTAATATTTAATATATAAGATGCTGAAATACACAGATGATGTTTTTCATTGATGGGACACTTCCCAGGTCCACCTGTCCTGCAGGTGACAGTGTGTCCTCAGATGACGTCTCAGATTTCATTGATTTAAATATTACTTTTTCACAATCGATAGCTGTTCTCCAAACCAGTGCTGATGCAAACTAAAAACCAGCTGATGCAGAGATTTGATTTGTCTGACGAATTTTCGATGACTGAATTATTTCCTGGTGCAATAAATCAAATCCAGACAATCAATAGAAGTTTTTTATCTCTAACAATCTTAAACACGATGGAAATATTCAAACTCCCTCGTCCTCATTAATTAATCATGAGGCTTATTCACTTTTCTGAAATCCCTCCTGTAGCTGTTCTCAGAATTAATATTGGAAACTCAGAAGCTCTATTTGGTGTAATAATGAAGTTTATTACACTTTAATACAAATAATACAAATCAATAAACAAAATTTTATTTACATTTCTTCATTTAAGTTTTTCTGTTTTCTACAGTTTTTCTACTTCCAGTGTGAGTGGAGTTTGAGACGTCACAGACAGAATATCAGATATTCTCTGCTTGTATGTTATTTAAATCACATACATGTGATTGGCGTGTTCCGGCTGTGGTCGACCGGCTGTCCTTCAGAGTCGGTCACACTCGTACTCGGAGCCGGCCTCAGACGGCCTCGGCAGGTCGATGAAGAACACCTCCTTGTTGACGGGCGGCGGCGTGCAGGGGGGACTGGGTTTGGCCTGGCACGCGGGGGGGTACTTCCTGTCCGTCTGGTCAAGAGGAACTTTGAGTCTGGCTCCTCCTCCTCCTCCTGCAGCAGCGCGGCCGTCGGCCTTCGGCTTGAAGCGCTTCAACCTGACCGTGTCCTTAGCGTCTCGGGCGCAGGGCAGCAGCACCGTGACGTCTTTGCGGAACTTGGAGCTGAGTCCGAAGTAGATGAGCGGGTTGTAGAAACTGGCCGATTTGGCGAAGAGGCGGGTGAAGATGCTGGTGAGGTTGGGCACATGGAAGCCCCAGGCTGACCACATGGACACCACGGCGTAAGGAGACCAGGCGAGGATGAAGGCCGTGCAGATCACTATGGACACCTGCAGGACAGAGACAAGAGGATTGGACCCATGAGACGCTCAGCTGGACCAACTGTCCGCTGGGGACATGTGGGTCGTCCAGACTCACGATGGTCACGTCTCTCTCGATCTTCCTCTGGCGGTCGGTCAGGTCGCCCTCTGCTGACATGGCGTTCCCTCGCTTCACCGTGTTGATGATGGACACGTAGCAGAAGAGCATGACGAGCACCGGGATGAAGAAACAGAAGATGAAGATGGAGATGATGTACGACCTGTACACGCTCGAGTAGCTGGCTTTGGCCCAGTCGATCTCACACGTCCCGTACCCACGATCTGCAGAGAGGTCAGGAGTCAGAGGTCAGGAGGTGAGGAGGTCAGAGGTCACATCATAGAGCTGCAGAGTTTCAAACAGAGCAGTTGGTTCGACCTGTGTAGCTGCCCCAACCGAGCACTGGAGCTCCAGACCAGAATCCAGCTGCGATCCAGATGAGCAGGAGACTCACAGAGACACTGGACACAGTGATATGACGAGCTGACACACACACACACACACACACACACACACACAGGTTACACACAACTACTGTCATGTACATTAACATGAAAACTGAAACTGATTTTTAAGACATAAAAACTTTTTTCATTTTAACCCTTTCTCCATATTCACACCAGAATTTACTGGATTCTTCAGAAGACATGTCCACCTGGTCCCCCAGAACAGAGTTATATTAGTTTTAATATCAGTAGACACAGCGCCTCCTGCTGGTTGGACATGGTTCAGACTCTGACCTCTGCTCGGGTGACATCCTTTAATGTAGCGTGTGACGCTGATCACGGTCAGAGTGTTGATGCTGCTCAGACCAAACACCAGCGTGAAGAATCCGTCCACCTGCACGAGACAGACGAGACCGCTGAGACAAACGAGAGCTACAACGGGCCTCAGGTGGGACTCGGGGGGGGTGCAGGTGTACCTGGCAGGTCCAGATGGAGGAGATAAGGTAGCCGCTGTCTTGGAACACGTTGAAGATCTCGATGATGCCTCTGGAGTATCCAAACACTGAGATGCTGGCGTCGGACAGGGCGAGGTTAAAGGTCAGGTAGTCGGTGGGCTGCAGCGTCTTCCTCTGTCTGTACAGGACGAAGAGGACGATGCTGTTTCCAAACCAGGACAACCAGCCTGAAACCATTAGAGAGGACACATTAGGGCAGGTGAGACATGTCGGTGTCGCCCCCTGCAGGACAGGTGTGGACTCACCCAGCAGCAGCAGGTAGACTCCGATGATGGTCTCTCCCTGGTCGGACAGAGGAGGGTCTCTGCCGGTCCCCAGGATGAAGCTGTTGTTCCTCCAGGGGGCGCTGGGGCCCGAGCTGCTGCTGAGCGACATGTCCGCAGGTGAGGAGCGAGCGAGTGACGAGCGGCGGCTGCGACCGCACGTTAATCTGAGACAAGGATAGAAACCTGATCCTGGATCACTTACCCCCCCCTGTGCTTCCTGTCAGTCCACCAATCAGCTGATCCTGGGATTGACCTCTGACCTCTGACCTCCCAGACGTCTGAGTGCGTCAAATGACGTCTATAAAGTGTAGGGGGGGGGGGGGGGGGGGGGGACAGGTGAAGGACCAGCATGCACCTTTAGCAGATGTCTGAGGTCAAACATTGAAATGACCTTTAAAACACGACCTATGGTTCACAGATCCAGGATCTGTTTCCTCATCCGGCTTCACTGAACCAGACTTGTGAGGATGCTGTTGATCCGTCACCTGATTGGTCCGTTTGACCGACAGTTCAGATCTGTATACACCGAAGTACACCCGCTTGTTAGGACTGAAAACAACGTCAACAACAACATCAACAACAACATCAACAACAACAAACTCAAAACGACACATGGTTTTATTGTTATTGCCCCCCCCTTCCACGTGTTCCCACTCTTTGCGGAAGTTCAGCTCATTGACCATATAAGGAGTGACCCCCTCCATAAAAGGAGAGCTGTTTCTTTATATGGAGGAAAGTAGTTCCGGTGCCTCCCTCCAGCAACACGTCTGCTGCTGATATCCCTGCGCCCCAGGATCCATAGAACCCGCGACTGCTTCGCTGTGATCGGGTTCGGACGTGTGGATGACGTCACTGTAACGTTTGCCACCGAGTGTGTGATGTGTGACGCGAGCCGACTGACAGGAATGCGTGAAGTGCGGGGAACTACATTCAGCAGCGGAGTGACACCGCGCGCGCTCCTCGTCATTTCCTTATGTGGAGCGGAGGGATCTGGGGGCCGGGCCTCAGTGCAGAAACACAACTTTTAAACTTTATTTCATTTTCATGGACGAACACTGTCCGAACGTGTTTCCGGTGCCGCTCGGTCGTTCGGCCTGAACCGTCGACGGCTCCCGGACTTTGTGAGGTGAGTAGCGGCTAAGTGGCTAGCTACTAGCCGGCAGCTAGCGGCGCTGCTAGCGAACTCTGCCCGGGCTGCAGCTCCCTGCCCCGGCGGGACGACCCGTGCTCACACCGGGAGGAGGAGGTGTCCAGGCCGGGGCGGGCACGGGGACGTATCGGGGACGTATCGGGGACTGCTGGCGGGAAGCGGCGCAGGAATGGGCACCAGAGCCGGAACCGGACTCACGGGGGTCACGACTGGACCCAACTCTGACCCCGGAGCGTTCAGCACCGAGGTGATCTACAGCGGCTCCGACCAGGACTCCGAGTCCGGGGATGAGGAGGACACGGCGGGTTCAGGCGGGGACAGGAGAGGGGTGAAGAGGGAGCGGAGCGAGAGGGAGGTCGGGCGTCAGTCCGCGCCCACCTCCGGAGGACAGAGCCGGGCTTACGTCGGGGTCAGCCCCGGGGTGCCAGGGGCCAAACCCGGCAAGAAAACCAGAGGAAGAGTCAAGATCAAGATGGAGTTCATCGACAACAAACTGAGGAGGTACACGACGTTCAGCAAGAGGAAGACCGGCATCATGAAGAAGGTGAGTCCGCAGCTGGGGTCAGAGGTCACAGGGTCAGAAGGTCTCTCAGGTAGGTCCACTGTGGTCATGTGGCTCAAAGGTCCCAGAACAGAGGTCAAAGGTCACAGCACAGAGATACATATATATATAGGCTAATACAATCAGTGTGTAACCCCTGTGCCCCTCCCCTCTCCCTCTGCAGGCGTACGAGCTGTCCACGTTGACCGGGACTCAGGTGCTGCTGCTGGTCGCCAGTGAGACGGGTCACGTGTACACGTTCGCCACCAGGAAGCTGCAGCCGATGATCACCTCGGAGACGGGCAAAGCTCTGATCCAGACCTGCCTGAACTCTCCGGACTCCCCCCCCCGCTCCGACCCCTCCTCCGACCAGAGGATGAGCGCCACGGGCTTCGAGGAGACCGACCTCACCTACCAGGTCTCTGAGGCAGAGGGGTGCGCAGAGGCCGCCAAGGTAACGCCAGTGAGACTCGGTGGTTAGATCCCTGCTCATGAAGATGTGGAGTTCATAATCAATGAGGTCACCTGATCAACAGGGGCTTCTCAGTGCCCCCCCGTCGTGAACTGTCTGTCTCTCTCTCTACAGGATCTGTTCAAACCAGTCTTCACCTTGTCCAACCTGCCCATCACTACACAGACCACGCCCCCCGCCTCCTCTTCACCATCCTCCTCTTCGTCTTCGTCCTCTGTGTCCATGCAGGTGCAAACCACTGCCCCCTCCTGGCAGCTACCCTCCTCCACAAATGGGACCGTGTTGAAGACGTCGGCGGGTGTCATGCTTCCTGCAGGCTTCACCTTGATGCCAGGTAGGTGGGCGGGGTTTCCTCCCCCTGTCTGTCACTGGGGGTGGGGGGGGGGGTCTCTTTCTAAACACATCTGTATCCAGGTGTCCAAACACATTTGGCCTCCTTTTCTTACTAACCCTGCCTCCCAGGTGGCTCGCTGCCCCCTGGCACACACACCATCCCCCTCACTCAGCTGCAGGGCCAGTCTTTGTCCTTCCAGGGCCCCGTGGCCCCCGGCCACACCGCCACGCGGCACGCTCCGTCCACACAGGCCACCACGCTGCTCCACCTTCCCGCCACTGTGACACTCGCCAGCACAGGTCAGCACGCTGCCACGCCCACTGCACATGTCTGTGAATCACTGCTCCTGTAATCACATCTTTGTAAAGACCAGACTCATTAACATATGCGTCCACAAGGGGGTGGAGTCTCTCAGCAGCTGCATACTGTCCAGGTTCAGCACAGTCAGCAGATTTCCACCAATCAAAGCAGCTCGGACATCCACATCCCCGCCTCCTCCACAGGTACGAACATAACTCCGCAGAAGAAAGACCTCTGATTGGATAGATTGACAGAGTCTCTCTCTCTCTCTCTCTCTCTCTGCAGTCAGTCTTCCTGTCTCTTCCTCCTCTTCCTCAGTAGCCGGTCACATGATGTACCCCAGTGGTCACACGGTGATGTACGCCACCCCGACGCCCTGTCTTAGTGACGGCAGCCTCACCGTCCTCAACACCTTCTCCCCGACAGGTCATGCCCAGTCACATGACCCCGGTAAGACTACTGTTATTTGAATATGTAATTATGTATTATTATCTGGGTGTAAATATTACTGTGAGTTTCTGTGTCGGCCCTAAACTCCAGTGCAGTTGTTTACTTTACTTAATCAAGTTTTTGGATTTGGGTCTTACACGTTCTTCTGGTGCCGGTGGTCAGGCTCTGTCCCGCAGGTCTTCCTCACCTCGCTCCCTCCGGTCGGGGCTCAGATCCCGGTGTCGGCAGTTCAGCTCCATCAGGTACAACCTCACCTTTGACACCAGTGACACGAGAGCTGGTCCTGAACTATGAAGCTATGAAGGTTTATGACAAGGTGTGATGACTTTAAAATGAAGAATGAGACAGAGGAAGTGTGTTTACAGAGGTTCATGAAGACACTGGATGTGACACTGATGTGGTTTCCGACAGGAGGAGCCTCTGCGTCACCACGTGTGTGTTTGTGTTTCAGATGGTGATCAGTCAGCAGAGCAGCAGCAGTAACCTGACCGAGCTGCAGGTCGTCAGTCTGGACGTCCACCAATCAAAAGACGACTGATGGTCACATGACGCATGCATCATCGCAGTCAGCCACTTCTCACATCCTGTGTTTGTTGTGATAATGCTGCAGACATCCTGTTTTCTTCTCTTCTTCATCATCATGTAAACCTGTATTACAGTTTTATGAATGTATGTTTTTATATCTTCAGTATATTTTGTTCACATTTTAATTTGAGAGGAAAAAAAAGTGCCAAAAACTCTGAGATGTTTTTTCATTAAAATCTCTGCATCGTGTTTTGATGTCAGGATGTTTATCAGCTGACCCCATGTCAGCATATTGTTTTCTCTGATGCATATGTGGACCAATCACAGACGAGTATTTCTCCGGTTTTGATTCAATTATCATTAATGTTGACACTGAAATTGAAAAAGAACAATAAATGTTTATATTGAACACAGCTCTGATGTTTATTGGTCAGGTTTATGATCATGTGATCAGTTGGGTTGTTGTTTTATCAGCACCCCCCCCCCCCCCCCCCCCCTCTTGTCATTTGTGTAATGAGCTGCATGTTCCTCTGAGACAACCAGCAAAAAGAAAGAGAAGAAGAGAAAACATGATGAATATCAACTGGCCCGGACCCTCAGGGGCCCGAAAGGTGTAGCTTATATATAAACATATATATATATACATAAATATATTATGGAGAGCTATGAGACTACATATATAAATATAACTATAACATAATATCTTCATACACAGTATATGTTTGCGCTACAGCGCCGCCCGGTGGTACAAATGTGTGGTGCGAACCCTCTGACGTCACGCACTGCGTCGCTGACTGTACACGTCACAGGTGCGACACGCGCGGCGCTCTTTCTCTTAGCGTGTTAGCCTTTAGCCACAAGCTGCGCAGCGCCGACGTCTCGAGTGTTTCCCGGATTCTCGCTGAGTTCAGTCGAATTAAAGAGTCGGAGAACATGGCTGTCGCCGGGGTTCAGAGCCGGAAGAGGCTCCTGAAGGACGAGGACATGACCAAGGTGGAGTTTGAGACCAGCGAGGAGGTGGACGTCACCCCCACCTTCGACACCATGGGGCTGCGGGAGGACCTTCTCCGCGGCATCTACGCCTACGGTAAGCCGAGGATCCTCGAGGCCTCCGCCGTTAGCTTAGGATACTAAAGCTAACTGCTCACGAGCGCGATGTGGTTAAAGAAGTTAAAGTGATTAATGTTTACTGCTGATCAGGTTTATTTAGTCTCGAACATGGAAACGTTTTCAGTGTGGGAGATTAATTATGGGAACAATAAAGGAATCTGAATCTTCCAACGTTAGCATATTAGCATTAGCCGTAGATGTACATCCTGGTAGAAGAGCTGCTCAGATCTCCTCTGGTCGGATCGATAATCAAATCAAACTTTTTAATAAACTTTACACATTCGAGCCAGAGTCTGTTTCTAACTGACGGAGCCTTGATCACAGACCGAGTCACAAAGAGCCAGAGAACCGAGCTGAGGAGACTGGAGCCCCGGGCCCGTCCCCATGTCCCCCCTGCCCCTTGTTCCCGGGGACCACACTGCCCCCTGAACCGGAGTCACACCGACTTCTGGAGGGAATGTTACGAGTAGGCACATCCGTTCAAGAAGCTGTTACATCATCAGTAGTCTATGTAAACAGACCAGACGGTTTACCCGGGACGTCAGAGTAATAACATGGAGGAGATCCTAAAGACTAAAGTCACAAACCTATAATATCACAATAACATTTGGGATGGAGTTATGTAAATAAACAGGATTTGATGGATCGCTACGATGACCTCGATACTAAACCAAGATATTACAATGATCGTAATTTTTTAATCCTTATTAATGGAGAAAATACTACATGTGTGGGTCTCTCTCGGTTTCCATGGACATTCTCCGTTTGAATGAGGGTCTGAACTCTTGGCCCCTCCCCCTCAATCCCAACAAGTATCGATTAAATGGGATTTGGCCAATGACGACATTGTGTCTGTCTCTACCCGTCTGTCTCTCTCCACCTCTGTGTCGCTGTCTCTACCTCTACCTGTCTGTCTCTTCTCTCTACCTCTCTGTCTCTATCTGTCTGTCTCTTCCTGTCTGTGTCTCTACCCATCTGTCTCTCTCCACCTCTCTGTGTCTCTGTCTCTACCTCTACCTGTCTGTCTCTTCTCTCTATCTATCTGTCTCTTCCCTCTGTCTCTCTCTACCTGTCTGTCTCTTCTCTCTCTCTACCTCTCTCTGTCTGTCTCTACCTCTCTGTCTGTCTCCTCTCTCTCTCTCTACCCCTCTGTCTCTACCTCTCTCTGTCTCTCTCTACCTCTCTCTGTCTGTCTCTTCTCTGTCTATACCTCTCTTTCTCTCTGTCTCTACCTCTCTCTCTCTCTCTCTACCCCTCTGTCTCTACCTCTCTGTCTCTTCTCTCTACCTCTCTGTCTCTTCTCTCTGTTTCTCTACCTCTACCTGTCTGTCTCTATCTGTCTCTCTCTATGTATCTCTGTCTCTCTCTCTACCCCTCTGTCTCTACCTCTCTGTCTCTACCTCTCTGTCTGTATCTTCTCTCTCTCTACCTCTCTCTGTTTCTCTCTCCACCTCTGTCTGTCTCCTCTCTCTCTCTATCCCTCTGTCTCTCTCTCTCTGTCTCTACCCCTCTGTCTCTACCTCTCTGTCTGTCTCTTATTTCTACCTCTGTTTCTCTCTCTCTCTCTACCTCTCTGTCTCTACCTCTCTGTCTCTACCCCTCTGTCTCTACCTCTCTTTCTCTCTGTCTGTCTCCTATCTCTCTCTCTCTACCCCTCTGTCTCTTCTCTCTACCTCTGTTTCTCTTCTCTCTCTGTCTCTACTTCTACCTCTCCCTCCACCTCTCTGTCGGTCTTGACGATTAAGTTGATGCTGTGAAATCCGTGGAAACAGAAACATCAGGTCATGTGTTTTACATGTTTGTTTGTAAACTGACTGTTTAACGACAGATGACTGATTTCACTTTTGAATCTTTGAATGTGTGTAAACAACGTTCTGGTTGTGCTCTGTTAGAACCACGTGTGTGTTTGTGTTTCAGGGTTTGAGAAACCGTCTGCCATCCAGCAGCGAGCCATCAAGCAGATCATCAAAGGCAGAGACGTCATCGCTCAGTAAGAACTTTAAAAGCAGAACTTACATCTGTTCTGAACCAAAACGTTTTCTAACAGCTGCTCTCTGATCTGCTCAGGTCTCAGTCTGGAACCGGAAAGACGGCGACGTTCTGTGTGTCTGTGCTGCAGTGTCTGGACATCCAGGTCAGTGTTGTGTCAGTGCTCTCTGCATCATTTCAGCTGGTCGTGCTCTGGTGTTAGTCTGGTGTGTACGTCGTCTTCATTCTCAAACACGGATGAGCTGGAGTCACGAACAGGTTCCGTCTGTCGTTGATGTTTAAGAAGACGTCTGAAGTGAAGCTGCTGCCAAAACTAGTTCTGGTTCTTGTTTATCTGGTGTTCGGGTCATTGGTGCATCTGTGTTCAGTGTGAGCCCGGATGACCTTTGACCCTAGACCTAGTTGCTGTGTCTGAACTGGATTGGTTGAGCTGATGAGTTTCGTGTGTGCAGGTGAGGGAGACCCAGGCGCTGATCCTCGCTCCAACCAGAGAGCTGGCCGGACAGATTCAGAAGGTAGCTCACACAACCCACTGTAATGAATGAGCAGCTGTGGTGCTGACGTGTCCTGGTCTCTGATTAGCTCTCTCTCTCTTCTGTGTCAAGGTGCTACTGGCTCTGGGAGACTACATGAATGTCCAGTGTCACGCCTGCATCGGAGGAACCAACGTGGGGGAGGACATCAGGAAGCTGGACTACGGTCAGCACGTGGTGGCGGGGACACCTGGACGAGTGTTTGGTGAGTCAGACGTCAGCCTCTGTTCTCTCTGCTGGTTGGTCCGTCTCTGAATCGAGTCACCAGTGTAACGTCCATGTTGGTTTTCCTTCAGATATGATTCGTCGCAGGAGTCTGAGGACGAGAGCCATCAAGATGCTGGTGCTGGACGAAGCCGACGAGATGCTCAACAAAGGTGAGACACAGTTTGTCTGAGGTGAACGGAACTCTGGGAAACTTTGTTCATGTGTATTAATCTGCTGTTTTCTAAACGTGTTAAAAACTGAATGAGGTTTGGTGCAGAGTGGGATTGTGAAGCAAGTGGTTGAACTCGTCTCAGAGGAACTGAGAACCTGATGGAGGTGGAACCTTCTCTGTTCAGGTTTTAAGGAGCAGATCTACGATGTGTATCGTTACCTGCCCCCCGCCACACAGGTGTGTCTGATCAGTGCCACGCTGCCGCATGAGATCCTGGAGATGACCAACAAGTTCATGACCGACCCCATTCGCATCCTGGTCAAACGGTAAGAACACAAACCGTGGAGCAGGTGTTTCAGAAACACAACCGACAGCTGACCTCTGTTTCTCTCTCTCTCTCTCTCTCTCTGTGTGTGTGTGTGTCGCTCGGCCTCAGTGATGAGTTGACTCTCGAGGGGATTAAACAGTTCTTCGTGGCCGTGGAGAGAGAGGAGTGGAAGTTTGACACTCTGTGTGATCTGTACGACACGCTGACCATCACACAGGCCGTCATCTTCTGTAACACCAAGAGAAAGGTCTGAACACACACTTCTCTGTGGATATGTAGATCTGACACAAATTGTAACTTGTTTGTTATGATTTATAAAAGTGCATTAATATAAAAGCTTGTATGTGACAGACAGCAGCAAAGCCTTGTGGGAGTTTGAGACCGTGTGTGTGTTTCAGGTGGACTGGCTCACAGAGAAGATGAGAGAGGCGAACTTCACCGTGTCGTCGATGCACGGAGACATGCCTCAGAAAGAGAGAGAGTCCATCATGAAGGAGTTCCGATCCGGAGCCAGGTAACGTGGACCAGCACCAGGGGCTCAGTGGGTCGACAGCCGGGAACTGAGTGTAACTGTGTTCTCTGGTTTTTCAGTCGCGTGTTGATCTCCACGGATGTCTGGGCTCGAGGTTTAGACGTCCCTCAGGTTTCTCTGATCATCAACTACGACCTGCCCAACAACAGAGAGCTCTACATCCACAGGTGCGTTGCTCCACAGTCACCATCGCCACAGTGACGTTTGTGAAATCAGTATCTGGTTTGTTCAATTAGCCGTTCTGTAATGAGCTGGTGTGACCTCTGACACTCAGGATTGGTCGATCTGGTCGTTATGGTCGTAAAGGTGTGGCCATTAACTTCGTAAAGAACGACGACATCCGGATCCTGAGAGACATCGAGCAGTACTACTCCACCCAGATCGACGAGATGCCCATGAACGGTACGATCGGCCAATCAGAGCCCTCATCTCCTGCCCACATCTCAACCAGTTTGATTGGTCACCTCCTGTTGCATCAGGCGCTGCAGTGCATGTTGGAATTTATAGTATCAACAACTAAAATGGAGTTAGCACTTTAGCCATTGAAGCTAGCAGGTGTTAGCTTCCATACTAACGTGTCTGTCTGTTTTCAGTGGCTGACCTGATCTGATGACGTCCCCCCCCCCCCCGACTTCCCAGGTTTTGTCTTTTTAAACCTCGTTTTTTCTTAACTCTACTTGTGAGGAGTCAACAACTGAGACTCCAGATTTTTGTTTTTGTAAATAAAGTTTTGGTTCAGTGTTTAAAGGTGAAAGAATCTTTTATTCATTTAAGAAAAACTCAATAAAACGTTTGAATATCAATTTAAAAGTTTCTTTCTCATTCATGACGAAAATGTAACTATTGACATTTTGATCTAAACAAACAGACGAGAAGAGTCGACTCGTTTGAATTACATTTTATTAAAAAAGATTTTACACAGAAGGAAAAATGAACAAGAATAAGATGAAGTGATAAAAAATCATACGTGATTTGTCATTAACTGATTTCACATCACATATTAAAACTGTAGAATCACATGATGTGTGAGCGCCACACCAATAATAAACAAACCACCGTTAAAACCTTCTGTCCCAAAACCTGAAGCTTCATTATAAAAATAGTTCTTCTTCATGACGACCCTCGGACTCATCACATCCTCAGGATGAGGTCACATGTTTCCATGTCCTCGTTACATGTTCATAGATTCACATTAATGTGGTCACATGTTCAGGTGACTGGTTCCACTTAACACTTCCACGATGATGTCATACTAAGCTGTTATTTCATTGGTGGACTTGATAAAAACTCTTTACTAAACACATAGTGAATTAATGACCATCACGCGTGTCGCTATTGGTCAGGAGGATTTGGGGGCGGGGTTTAGTGTCAGGACCTGCTTCTAATAAACATGCTCTGAATGGTCCATTCGACTTGTGTGTGGGTGGGGGGGGAGGAAGCAAGCTGTTAACATTAAACCAGCCAGTCAGAGGAGGACCGGGTGAGAGGGCGGAGGCTGATTGGAAGAGGTCTACAGGTGGCGTCTTATGAACCAGATCTCGTTCCGGCGGCGCGGCACCCCGGGGTTATCGTACGCAGCGACCATGTAGCTGCTTCTGTGAAGGTCGTCGCTCACACCGAGGATCTCCCAGAACAGAGCGATCTGCCGCGCCACCGTCTCCTCTGTGGTCGTCCCCAAGAACGTCCTGTCAGCCAATCAGAGAGCAGACATCTGATAAACCATCGTGGAATTGTAACATTCATCCAATCAGAGCAGCTTATTTCGATGGTTTAGTTTCAATCGACACGGAGAAGTGATGACGGGCATTTTTTTATTTAGTGCAGTAAAATATTTCAACAGGTTTCCATAACAACAGAATTGTATCCAGAAAGGTATCAATCATTTTATTAATACAATATGATTCATAATTAACCATGAGGTGGCTCTGACCTGGCGAGGACTCTCATTGGCTCTCTGTGGACGACGGTGATGTCGGGGTCGCAGGGCTGGGGGGGGGTGCTGGTCTGAAACTCAGCCGGCAGGAAGAAGGACGTCTGGATCTCTTTGTTGAACGTGGCTCCGCCCTCTTTCAGGTGGATGTTATTGATGACCGGCACCGTCATCCCCAGGTATCGACCTACACACGACCAACACACAACCAACACACGACCAACACACAACCAACAACACTTCACCATGTGTTACCGTGCAAACCAGCTCCTGTGGGAGGGGCTATGTAGATCAGTGGGAGTGGCTCTCAGGTGTGTAGTGGGCGGAGTCTGACCTGCAGAGTTCTCTTTACAGATGAAGCGCATCAGTTTCATGAAGCCGTTGGAGATGCTCTGCTCGTACAGATCCTCTCCTCGGGTCACACTCGCCCAGTGTCCCGCAGGATACACCCGCTCCTCCCACAGCACCTCCCCCATCTGCAGGACACACGCCTCTCACCCGTCAATACACACACACACACACACACACACACACAGTCACACACACACATGTATACACACACTCCTCACCTGTCAGTACACACACACCTTACCTTTTCATGGCAGGTTATTGTGGTGAAGGGGAGGGGCTCCCTCTGCTGGCTGTTGCGGGTCATCTCCTGTATGGGTCCGGTCATTTCTGAAACATGAGTGATGACGTCACCTTTAGTCACGAAACTTTCACGCCTGAGCTGGTTGCCATGACAGCGTTGGTACAATCACATGATATTTAATTAAGTTATTTATCGCTGATGTGGTTTTATTCTAAGGGTGGTTATGACCCCCCCCCCCCCCCCACCTTGAGGTACAGACACCTGGTGGGTACTGGCGACCGCCTGCCAATGGGACAGCAGCCTGTCTCTATCCTCTTCATCCATTGGCTCGGGGTTGTCAGTGATGTCATCGTCCAACTGCTCGTCGTCCAATCCATCGAGGTCTTCCAGAGAGATTAGAGCCATGACCACCAGGGGGAGACAATCTTTGACCTGCAGAGACTGTCAACAGACACATGTCGGTTTATTGATATTATTCAGTCCTGCAGAGAAACACGGATCCGTCACTCATCTGATCAGCTGTCAATCACCAGGGGAAGATTGACTGATGACAAATCATTGAAACAGAGAATAATCAGCAGGTTATTAATGATGACTCAGATTGTATTTCCATGCTGAAGTAATCGCTGGATGTTCCTGAGGCGACGAGGTCTCGACTGGTCCGGTTCTTCATGAACCGGTTCACTTATAAACTACCTGTTATAAAGTAACTGAACCGGTTCTGATCTGTCTGATTGGTGCGTTGTGGATCGTCCTCATTAAAACCTCTTTCACGACTGGTTTCTTATAATTTAAAATTGCTCCCACTTCCTGACAGCAGACTGATCGTGGATCGATGAAGATATTTCATTGATCCGAATTTCGACGGTTCCGAATTTTAATTTCGATTCGGATCCGAGATCGATCAAAGACCCGTTTCCGGTCCGTGGAGCGGTTCCGGGCCTGTGTGGCCCCGGCGCAAGTCCCCGCCGGACCGGGTCCAGACAGCCCGCTCGTCCGCTTCGGTCCGACTCGGCTGGGACCGGACGGTTTGCATGACGTCACCTGCACCGACAGGACACCGCGGAGGACCTGGACCGGAACCGGGTTCAGTTAGCACGGTTCGAATTAGCACAGTTAGCACGATTATCCTCTGAATCAAGACCACGAACCGGACCCGGGTCTGTGACACGGGTCTGGTTGAGTTCACACCTTCACACCTTCTCCAGGTGAGTCCGCGCTGTTCACACCGGATTCACACCGTCAACACAACAACAACAACACTTCAGCTTAGGATCCACTTCCGCTGGACCGCGCGCTAAGGACTCTTCACAATAAGAGCTAATACTGTAAACACATTGAATTGACATGTGAGAGACGGACAAGTAGAGAGAGAGAAAGAGAGGGACAGACAGATAAGTAGAGAGAGAGAAAGAGAGGGACAGACAGACAGGTAGAAAGAGAGACAGATGTTAGTAGAATTAGAAGGTGGATGATAAATAATATTAGATACAATTACAAAATAAACTGTGTAAAGTCAAAATTCCCGACAGATCTGTGCGTCTGCGTGCGTGTGTGTGTGTGTGTGTGTGTGTGTGTGTGTGTGTGTGTGTGTGTGTGTGTGTGTGTGTGTGTGTGTGTGTGTGTGTGTGTGTGTGTGTGTGTGTGTACCTGGCTCTGCAGGTCGATGTTCCTCACACCTCAGCCAGTGAGTCCAGAGCTTTACTGGGATCCACAGTGAAGACTCTCCACTGGTTGGTGACCACTGCTGTAACGTGTTACGGTGAAAACACGTTCAAATCAAATCAAATCAAAGTTTATTGTCACATGCACCAATGACAGCGTCATCGGAGCAGTGAAATTCTTATGACATGGCAGCAAACATCTACGCAGTAGGCGACTTTACAAAATGACAAAAAAATAACATACTATGTAACATAACATATAACATAACATTGTAACATATAACATATAACACAGTCAAGTGAATATTAAATTAAGTAATATGAATATATGTATAACATATAACATAGTCAAATTAAAGTCAAAGTTAAATGAAGCAGCAGTTTACAGGGTGAAGGAGTGGGGAATATTAAATTAAATCAAATAATATGAATATAGGTATTACATAGGCAGATAAAAGTCAAATGAAGTAGCAGTTTACACGGTGAAGGACTGGGTAATATTAAATTAAATTAAATTAAATAATATGAATATAGGTATTACATAGGCAGATAAAAGTCCAAATGAAGCAGCAGTTTACAGGGTGAAGAAGTGGGGAATATTAAATAAAATAATATGAATATATGTATAACATATAACATAGTCAAATAAATTCAAATGAAGCAGCAGTTTCCAGGGTGAAGAAGTGGGGAATATTAAATAAAATAATATGAATATATGTATAACATATAACATAGTCAAATAAATTCAAATGAAGCAGCAGTTTTCAGGGTGAAGAAGTGGGTAATATTAAATAAGATAAGTATATGTGAAGTAAGTGTATTTGTATGATTCGGGAGCAGAATGTACATGGTGACTATTCAGAGGATAGAAAAAAAAAATGCTATCTAACGTAACATATAACATCACATCGTAACATATAATGTAGTCAAGTAAAGCAGTAGTTTACAGGGTGAATGGAATATTAAATTAAATAATATGAACATGAATATATGTATAAATATAACATAGTCAAGTCAAAGTCAAATGAAGTAGCAGTTTACACATTCTCGACGATGTTTATTAATGAACTCTATTTTCTATGGTTTTCTTCCTTCATGTGTTAGATATTAGTATTTTGTGTTTATACTTAAAAAAACGTGTGTTTTTCTTTGAAGCAAATAAAAACAGTTTTTTTAACGTCACGATTCTCCAATAAGCTTTGAGATCAACTTGTTTTATACTGTATGTGAATAAAACACTAAATGAAAACTTACATGTCAAATAAATCCAATGAAAATATGATCAAGGCTTTGGTCAAGTTTTCTGTGAAATAGAATTTACACTCACATCAGTTTTATTTCTTGTTTTCATAGAAAGTAGTTTCTATGGTGGAATTCCAGTGAATCCAGTTTAGACTTGATGGAAAACCATGTTGTCTGCAGCCAGGTACTCTGGCTCTTTGCTGACACCTTGTGGTCAAACACTGGTACTGTTGGGATGCAAGTCTCAGCAGTTGTTGAAATACACAACGGTCAAATGATGCATCACAATGCAGCTGTATTTCTGTAGATCTATAAACCACACTGTGACTGGACTGTATGAATGTGACCTGACGTGGCAGAGTTCTGCAGATGGAGTCACACATTCAGCTCCAACACCAAATATAACAACCTTCAACTCACAGGAGGAAACATGGGTTTGAGCTCAGGCTTCATTTGATGGAGTTGGGCCGTTTGGGAGTTTTCCACATTTTAACAAACTATTGACGAATCAGACCGATCTCAAGGAAACACGTCTTCATCGAGTTCACATGATGTTGTTACAGTTAATAACAATATATATGTTATTATTATTGTTATTATAAATGTCTTAAAAAAACTATTTCATGAGTTAGGTTACAAACAACAGTTTTAATTTTAGAACACACGCACACACAAACAAACAAACAAACACAGACACATACACACAAACACACAGAGTCACGTGATTTCCAGTAACTGTAGAGGGGGAGGAGCCTCCAGTGAAAGTGAAAGTGTTCAGACTGGTTCTCACTTCAAGGAGCAGACGGAGGAGACGTGAAGTCTGAGGCTGGTGAGTGTTCAGCTACATTTATATTATTCATTCATATTATTTTACAGTCAGTGTTTTTCACTGGATCCAGAGACAGATGTGAACAGCAGGTCTGGATCAAAGAGACTTCAAAGGACTAATTAACAGAGTTAACTCACAGCTTCACTTTTTATCTGTTCATCAAGTGTTTAATAACACAACGTGTTTACACAATCACACGTTACAGTCACCTGATTGTGTGTGTTTGTGTGTGTGTGTGTGTGTCCTTGCTGGGAAGTTTTGGGTGCGGTTCTTAAACTTTTTTGTCCTGATTCCTGTGAGCTCCGTAAAACAGGAAGTGACGCAATTCGCTTACCGTAGTACGTCGAGAGAGAGAGAGAGAGAGAGAGAGAGAGAGACTCTTTTCCTTCCTGAGGTTTCTGATGTGATCACTGTATTTCCTTGTATATAAGTACTCCTGTGTACTCAAATAAATACCAGTAATACAAACTATGAAGCCCTGCATCTATTTCACAATAAAACATTTAAAAATAAATGAATTGATTCAGTCGACAGAAACGCTGAAGTGCTTTTATTTTGGA